>NW_005871072.1:2383040-2440358 GCF_000147115.1 Myotis lucifugus
ATTGAATCCACAAGTAGTAACAAAATAGCATGGCTTTTGGAGTTTGTCAATGATGTTTTAATCCTGTTAAATGATGTTTTCTGAATATTCTTAACAAGAATATCAGAAACATACCTTCCAATAAGTTATTTTTATTGCAATTAAGTAAAGCATTGGAAAATCATTCCTAACAATTGATTTCAGATTGGTGATGGGTTGAAAAACAAAATCTGGAATTTTTTGTATGTAAATAAATTGAATGCATAGGATGACTCAATAATTTGATTTTTCATTTATCATTACTTTTTTTTCAAAATTAGAAAGATAACTCCATTTTCAGTCAATATAATACTAGGTTGTTTTTTTTTAAAGGTAAAAAAATATGAAAGTCATATAGCACTTTACTATAGCATATATTTTGTTATATAATAGGTTAAATTTAGCATCCCTGTATACAGTTACACATAGGATATCTCTCTAAGTAATTCACTGACATAATAAGAGTGAACATAATTTATGTTTCAGTCCCTTATCATTAAAATGAAAAAAAAATTTAGTTTTGGTGACTACATATAGTTTAATAATTTTTTTGCACAAATTCATTTTTTCAATCTCTAAGACTACAAAATCATGCTTATCTAAAAGAATAATAAAATACATTTCCTTTCAACCAATCAGGGCTTTAAAAATTAACAGAAAGTTCAGAAAATTCAATATACCTTCATTTTCGCAGTGTATCAATACTCGCATTATTGTTTTATGTTGAAGGAGGCAGGATGTAAACTGTTTTAAATTAAAAAACCCACTCTGAGGTTATAAATTTAATCTCTACTTTAAATTACATAAAATTCTTAAGTTTTTAATATTTTTGTCTCTTCTTCATAGGCAAACTTCTCTGGGTAGTCAAACTCCTTCAATAATCATTTCAAGCCACCCTAAGTCTATTATTAGAATTTTTCATTTTTGATACCAGTAACAGAAGCCTTGGTATCTCAGATCCACCCCTTCATTTAATGAAAACTAGAAAACCCACATTTATAACGAAGAGACCATCTGTCACTATAGTAATCAGGCATTCAATCTGAGCATCCCTAATAGTGGTACAACCTTACATTATGTATCTTCTGATATGAAGTGAGAAGAACACCATGCATAAAACATTTTTGCCAGACTATTAAGGCTGATCACTTACCTGACAACATCAAGAAAATGAAAACAAAACAATTAAAAATCTATTTGAAAGATTTCCAGGATTAACATATTACAAATTCTCTATCAACTCAAATATCTGGAAGAAAATGAGAAATTCGGAAGTTGAGAGAAGACAAATAACAGCCATAATGTGTAGGGGGAATGATGTGAGAAACCACCCATAATTTACAGTGTGACTTCAGAGGGCTAAATATCAGAAGGGTGGCAAAATAAGATGTGAGCATTAGATGTATGGGTAAACAGCCTGTAACACAGCTTCAGTCATCTAGAAAACACAGAAAAATCATAATCACAAAAAAATGGTTAAAGGGGATTCCAGATTACCTCCTATCTCATGTGACAGGATCAAAGAAAAACCTTATTAGACAAAGATAATTCCCTATATCTGAAATTATTCAGACAGTTAGAATTGCAAACACAGGGTCCAGCATACTTTTCAAGTTAATTAAGCACACAAAGATACAGGACCATAGGAACTCATACCAGAAAGACTGGCATGCAATAGAATACAGAACCATGGGACTTTGAGATACTGGAACTATCAAGTGCAAAATTTATAATTGGTGGGTCAGTTGAGAAGATCTGAATATCAAATTCATATATTTTTATGAATGATCATGGCTTATTCATATATTTTATATAGTTCTTAGGAAATGCATGCTGAAATATTTATAGATAAAGTGTAATAATGTCCTCAGCTTACTTCAAAGTAGTGGAAAGAAGGAAGTATGAAGGAAAGAGAAATATGACAAAATATTAACAAGTGCTTAACATAGGTAGAGCTTATACGGCTGTTCATAATCTATGCTATATTTTCTGTACATTTGATACTTTTTATATTTTGAAAATTAAATAAATGGTTGAATACATTTTGTTTCAAGTGTTCAACAGTTTATAATGTTTTGCATTTGCACCACAGTACCCTTTATAAAATTTTCATATAACATTACAATCCATATCCTATAGAATAAAAGTGTAATATACAAATTGACCCTATGGTGGAATGACCAGGAACAACTGGTCGCTATGATGTGCACTGACCACCAGGGGGCAGTCGCTCAATGCAGGAGCTGACCCCTGGTGGTCAGTGTGCTTACACAGGGGGAGCACCTCTCAGTCAGAAGCCAGCTTATGACTGGCCGGCACAGTGGAAGTGGCGGGAGTCTCTCCCGCCTCCACAGCAGTGCTAAGGATGTCCGACTAACGGCTTAGGCCCACTCTCCTAAGCCATTAGTTGGACATCCCCCTAGGGCTCCCAGGATGCCAGAGGGATGTCTGACTGCCAGTTTAGGCCCGATCCCCTGGGGAGTGGGCCTAAGCTGGCAAGTGGACATCCCCTGAGGAGTCCTGGACTGTGAGAGGGCATAGGCTATGCTGAGTGCTCCCTGCCCACCAACTGCACAAATTTTCATGCACCGGGCCTCTAGTAGCTATATAATCATGAAAGTAACATTTTATCAGACTAGCAGATTATAGGGATTAGGGCAGGGTACCTTTGGGAATGAGGGACCTTTTAGAAATTTTGCCTACTTTTTGGTGTGTGCACAATTTACCTTTCATTTCAAACTCATTTTTGTTTTTACCCTTTCTCACTGTACAGTCTAATTTGAAAAGTAGATATACTTAGAAATAAATACCAATATAGTCATAATATCATAGGTCTCATATTAATTTTGGTAATAAAAGATAGTATAATATCTATTCTAATTTTAAAAAGTTGATTATCTTAAATCTTATTTTAAATACAAGTTAGCAGGTTTAATTTAAGGTCTTTGTAAAATAGAACTTCTAACATTTTCAAATTAAATCAAGACCAATAGACCAATATTTGTTCAAAATTGTTCTTTACACAAAAATGTTGAGTTGTGACTACATATTTTTTTAAAATATATTTTATTGATTTCAGAGAGGAAGGGAGAGGGAAAGAGAGATAGAAATATCAATGATGAGGGAGAATCATTGATTGGCTGCCTCCTGCATGCCCCCTACTGGGGATTGAGACTGCAACCCCGGGCATGTGCCCTTGACCAGAATCGAACCTGGGACCCTTTGGTCTGCAGGCTGACACTCTATCCACTGAGCCAAACCAGCTAGGGCGTGACTACATATTTTAATAAAAACCTGTTAATATTTTAAAGCAATTTCAATAAGTTTAATAGATTATATCTCCACTCTTATTCCCTTTTTTATTTTTATTTTTCAAATGTATTTTTATTGATTTCAGATAGGAAGGGAGAGGGAGAGATGGAAACATCAATGATGAGAGAGAATCATTGGTCAGCTGCCTTCTGTACACCAACACTGGGGACAGAGCCCACAACTTGGGCATGTGCCCCAACCAGGAATCAAATGGTGACCTCGTTCATAGGTCGGCACTCAACCACTGAGCCATGCTGGCCAGGCTCTTATTTTCCTTTTTAAAATCTTTATTTTCCATTTCACAACTTACTCTTTTCTTAAGTTTTAAGCTAATATATAAAACTGTAGAAAGGGTGTGCATAAGCAGAGAAAGAAGGAATTTGAATGAATGAAATAGGAGAAAACATGGTTAAGAAAATCTCAGAAATCTTTGATTTAAGTTTATAAAAAAAGTCACTTATATTTTACTGATGAAGATAATAATAATAATAATAAATGACAATTAGTATCTATTGAAAATCTATTATGTGTAAGACTCTATGCTAGAAGTGTTATATATATTTCAGGCTTATGGACTTAATATTTTTATGCACAATTTACAAATAAGAAAATTATGAAAAAAGTCAAGTAGTTTAGAAGTTAAATAAATATTCAGTAGTCTAAAGTTCACCTCCAAACTCAACTGTAATTTTATTTTTCTCTTTATAGTTTTACTCTCCTGTCATGGAATTGCTAGAGAAACAGTATGGCACAGTAAAACAGAGCACTATAAACTGAGTTAAGTAGTCTAAGGGCTAATCTCAGCACTTCCAATGACCATCAGTGGAGTCCTGGGGAAATTGTTTAAATATGCTATCATCATTTTTCTCACTTCAACAGGCACGGTGCATGCACAGGATGTTGTGCAACCACATAAGGTAATGGAAGTAAAAGCACTTTTAAAAAATGAAAATGGTAGTGGGACTCTACAATATGGTAATTATGCAACGAGATATACAGCAATTAAAATAAAACAGGTACAACCTGGCATTCTCTCAATCACCCCCTCTTTACTCACTGAAACCAGGCATAAAATAACTTTCTTTTCTTTATCGTCTTAAGAGGAGGACATGATTCTCTCCATTGCCAATTATATTTATTGTTAAATAGCAAATATTAGGGAAGTTAAAAAGTAATAATGAAACACAATGTCAATGAAAGAATCTTCAAATATCATCAGGACATCAGAGTTTGAGTTCTATCTCCACCAAAGAATAGTTATCTTATTCTTTGTAAATCATTTACTTGCTCTGCATATGATTCTCCTCATATATAATATAGAAATCACAATATTTTTATGCTTAAAAACTTCATGAATTTTAAATACTATAATAAGAAATGTAATACTAGTTTGGCATACCATAAAAACTACAATGATACAGTATGATTAGTGATACATTATTGTAGCATATAACAATACACTAATACTAATATATTAATTTGAAGCTATTTGTAAAACACAAATATGCAAAATGTGTAGGAAATATAGAGATATAGAGGTAAATCAACATTGAATTATAATTTTACACGTAGATGTACTGTGGAGAGTGGCTACAGCATTTGCACAGGATCAAGCCTTGAAAACCACATACAAGTCCCAGCTTGGAGGGAAAAGCCCTCCCAGCACAATTATAGTCAAAGGCTATGGTTGTATGTAAGCTTGACCTTATAGTCTGACCTTGTAGTCCTAGGTAGCTGATGGATTTGGGCTGCAGGAGGTACAGCAAGTGTTGCCAAAACAAAGCTTGATAGAGTTCAGAGAAGTGCAATAACAGAAAAGAAGCAGATTTTAAACTCGCAAGAACATTGTAAATAGCTTGACCACTCCCTTGTTTTGCTTTGTGTGATCTGACTATAAAATAAAGATTTTGCTTACAGGCAGCGTCACTGTGTCCTCATCCAGGCGCAGTGATCCACCTGGCCCCAATTGTATTCTCTTGTCTGTTTTCTTTAATCCTTCACCACCCCTCCTCAGGTTCACCACTGGCCGTGCTGGATGCGGTTCAATATACAATATGGTTTAAGAAGATGAATGAGATAAACTTTACCACAAAACAAAAGATATGGCATATAAGAAGGAATGATAAAATATCTATGCAATTTATGTGATCCATTCTGCTTTACTTTGGAAAAAGAATAGCAATCAACCTCATGTTTTTTTCTAGGGGGAAATGATGTTGGTTCAGAATGAGGAGGGAAAGAGAAAGAAAGATAGAGAGAAAGCTCTAGAGAGATGAAGACATGAAATTTCAACATATTTTTCTAACTGCAATTTAGGAAACAGAAAATATTAAAAAATGAATGGGCAATAATCTAACTCTGACCAGGAAGAATAGTTTTCCTGGTAAGTAATTTCTAACTTGAGACTTGAAGTATTGGAGAATATCAATCAAGAGAAGAAGGGTGAAAAAATAAATTAACCTAAGCAGGTGGAATAGCATGGTTGATGGCTTACCAGCAAATTAAACTACTGCATATTTGAAGATTCAAAAGAAATTTTGTATTTTGGGAGTTTGACTTTAAAAATAAAGAAGATGAGTGCAAAAAGATAATCAGTGGCAAGTTACTATAGGTCCTGATAATTTCTATTTAAATATTTAAACTCTATCATAAAAAAGAGGAGTTTAAGATCAAATTTAATTTGGCAAATAAAATGATCAAAATTTTCTTACAAAGTACATATAATTAATTAGAGGCCAAGACTGGAGATTGAAAAACAAGTCAATATAGAAACTCAGATAAGATATAACAGTAGCCTAGAAATAGAAATTAATTGATTAATTCAAGAGTTATTAGCATGCCAAATAGGCAAAATTTGCTTTTAATTTTTATTTTAGAGGCCTGGTGCATGAAATTCATGCACGTGAAGGGTCCCTAGTCCTGGCCAGCAATCAGGACTGATCTGTGGGGTGACTGATGGGGCGATCAAGGGGTCCCCTGCTGGCACCTGCCTTGGCTGGCCTGGCACCTCCTGCTCACCGGCCCCGGCCCCCTGCTGCCGCCAGTCACCTCCCTCTGTGGGCCGACCGGCGGAGTGATCGGGGGGCCCTCCTCTGGCACCCTCCTTGGCTGGCTTGGGGCCTGCACACTAGGGGCATCTCCTGTGTTGAGTGTCTGCCCCCTGGTGGTCAGTGCATCATAGCGACCACTCATTCTGGTGGTTCCAGTTGTTCCGTCATTTGGTCACTGGCCTTTTATATCTTATCTAATAAAGAGGGAATATGCTAATTGACCCTCATGCCATTGCAAAGATGGCAGCGCCCATAGCCAATAAAGAGGGAATATGCTAATTGATGGCCACGCCCTCAAAGATGGTGGCGCACAAGTCAATAAGGCAGGAATATGCTAATTGACTGTCATGCCCTCAAATATGGTGGCGCCCACAGCCACAAGATGGCAGTGCCCAGTCCCCTCAGTCCCACTGGGGTGGCAGGCACTCCACATGCCTGCCTCCAGAGTCCCCCAGTCTCCTCAGCCCCGCAGTGGCCCAGGGCCAGTGAGAGGCAGAGGCAAGTCTTGGATGGTGGCTGCCCAGCCTCCCAGGGCTGCCCGAGGCTCAGGTAACCAGGGCTGGCCGAGGCTCGCGCTGCCGGCAGTGGCAGCAGCAGAGGTGTGATGGAGGTGTCGTATTCCCCTGATCGCTGGGTTGCCTCCTGCCCCTGAGGGCTCCCGGACTGTGAGAGGGGGAAGGTTGGGCTGAGGAACCCCCCGTCCAGTGCATGAATTTTCATGCACCGGGCCTCTGGTATATAGATAATAAAGAAAGATATACTTCTATTAATGTTAAGAAAACATAATATAAAATAATATATTAACTTTTAATGTGACACCAACTTCTATTCCTTTGGGATGGAAAGAATGTATCATGTTAAGTAAATATTACTCTTTTCTATAGGAAAAACTGTGACCAATTTAATATTTTTGCAATAAGATATTTCATTAGAAAACAATCAGGAGCTCTGTATAATTGAGTAGGGAATGCAGAAATCAATGTTTTATCAAAACTAGCTTTTGTATATACAATTGTCCTAAATTTATGAAAATGAAATAGCATTATTCAATAGTTTGGCAAGCAGATGAGTAAATAGCCTTTGGGCATGTTTTAATTTAACTTCTATATTTTATTTTATTATTATATGAACTTTTCTACACTTTATTAAGAAACATTTTGGTAGCAATATGAACTACTTGCAAAAGTAACATTTAAAATTTTTGGTAATTAAATGCAAATAAAAATATATTCTATTCCACTAATTTATTTAAGAAAACATAATTATAATCAAGTTTATATTTTAGATAAATTTAGAGAAGTGATTTTGTGAATAGGAATTTTTTTCTGGTTTAAACAGCATGCATGAGAATATTATAGCAATATTTAAGGCATATACTCTAAATAATTACTGAGCATTATGCCCAACATAAGTAAGTATTATTAATTGCTTTATTAAGAAAGACATGCATTCTCTGAATATATGCACTATGCTTACAATGTTATTTAAAATATATTTCTAATAAAATAATATATGCATATCTGTTAAAGGTTTAAATAGTTGATAATGTCATTTACTATGCTTTCATTTTAAATCAGTTTGCAATTGTGATCCTTGTCTTGCCTTTGCATGGTATTACAGGTGTTTCAAAATTTAATTCATAATACTTAGAGTTATAGCAAATATAGAAATGTTTATATTTTTTGTCTTTTTTTCTTTTGCTAGTTTAAATCTACTGGAATAGTCTAACAAACCTTTATATTTTTTTTTTAGAGTTGAGGGAATGCATTTGTAAACCAAACTGGCTAGATTTTGAGCTTATATTTGAATCTATTAACCCGTATTAAATAACAGAAAGATTTAGAAAGAGTCATACTAATATAATATTTTGATCAAGAAGAAGGAGATAAAAGTGTTTCTATGGTATTAATATTACCCCTCCTTTCTGTGTAGAGCACCCTGTCATCTGCCCATTTACTAAACTTTCTAAATATCAATAGCATTCACTTTCCTATTAATTAGATTCAGTAAAAGCTATTTATTGGGATAAAACTTAGAACTTGCAATATGTATTTGTTTCCTAGGTCTTTCAAGCATTTCATTTACTCTCAGAAAGGAACTCTGAATATTTTTGATTAAAATAGTGGCTTTTTGTTAAGCATCACTTCTGGATGCTTTGACATTATTGAGAAATCAACAACAGAAAGAGAGCCGGAAAATCCCCACAATACTTGGAGTTAAACAACACACTCTTAAAGAAAACAGGTCAAGAGAATTGTAAAAATGTTTTTAACTAAGTTAAAATGAAAACACAACTTATTAAATTATTTGAGATGTCAAAGAAAGGGAAATTTATAATACTAAAGGCATATATTAGAAAAGAGGACAATCCTAAAACCAATAATCTAAGCTTCCAATTAAGGAGATAAGAAAAATTAGAGCAAGTTAAATCCACGATAAAAAATTTTAGTAAACTAGAAATAGACGGCATTTGCTCAACTTGATAAAGAATATTATCCAGCTGGTGTCACTCATTGGTTACCCGAGGAACCAAGAGATAGCCATTCAATTCCCAATCAGGGCACATGCCTACATTACAGACTTGATCCTCAGAAGGGGTGTGCAGGAGGCAGCTGATCAATGATGCTTCTCTGTCATTGCTATTTCTATCTATCCCTTTCCTTTCTTCTCTCTCAAAATTAATAAGAACATATTTTTAACAAAAGAATATCTACAAAATACCTACGAAGATCATATAAACTAGATTTTCTACTTAAATCAAGTATAGAGCAAGGATGTTCCCTACTTCACCATGCCTTTTCAACATCATACTGAAAGTCCTAGCTAATCCAAAAAGTCAAGTAAATAAAATAAAAAAAATACAGATTGGAAAGAAAAAAATAAAACTGTCCTGATCTCCAGGAATTAAGAAGCAATTATAACAAGGTTTCAAGATACAATGTTAACATACAAGAGTCAATTGTTTTTCTATACTCCACAAATGAACAAGTGAAATTTGAAATGCAAAATACAATGCCATTTATGTTACCACCTCCCCCAGATTAATTACTTAGGTATAAATCTAACTAAATGTGTATAAGGTCAAAATGAAGAATACTACACAATGCTGCTGTACAAGATCAAAACATAATTATGTATAAGGAGAGATATTTCATATTCATGAATAGGAAGCCTTCTTCCCAACATGATCTACAGATTCAATGTAAACTCAATCAAAATCCTAGTAAGTTTGAGGATATCAACAAACTGTTTCTAAAGTTTATATAGAGAGGCAAACAACCCAGAATAGTCAACACAATATTGAAGGAGAAGAACAAATAGAGAAATGATCCTACGCAACTTAAAGAATAAATATAGAGAAGCGATTTTCAACCGGTGTGATGCAAGAATTCTTTTTTACATACATAAGTTTATTATAAAGTTTCTGATGTAAAAGATGTGTAGCACACCATTTACAAGTAATAAAATGTACAGTACTCTTTAGTGAAAATTCTGTATAGCTAATTAAGTCTTTTTTATTGTTGACACTATTACAGATGTCCCCCACTCCCCCTCCCACCCTTTGCCCACCTACAACCATCCTCTCCCCGCTCTCCCCTGGCCTTCACTACACTGTTGTCTGTGTCCATGGGTTATACATATATGTTCTTTGGCTAATTTCTTACCTTCTTTTATCCAGTCCCCCTATTTCCCTCTCCTTTAACATTTGTCAGCCTGTTCCATGTATCCATGTCTCTTGTTCTATTTTGTTCGTCAGTTTATTTTTTCATTAAATTCCACAAATGAGTGAGATCATATGGTATTTGTTTTTCTTCAACTGGCTTATTTCGCTGAGCATAATGACCTCCAGGTCCATCCATGCTGTTGAAAAGGGTAAGAGTTTCTTTTTTATAGCTGTGTAGTATTCCATTGTGTAAAGGTACCACAGCTTTTTTATCCACTCATCTACTGATGGGCATTTGGGCTGTTTCCAGATCTTGCCTGTTGTACATAATGCTGCTATGAACATAGGGGTGCAGGAATACTGAAAAGATTCAATATCTGACTATTTAGTCAGAAGAATTGACTCTATTTTTTTTTTTTAGATTGTAAAATTTTTTTAAAAAATGACAGCAGGCAGCACAACAATAGACTTCCAGTGTGGATGAATCAAAATTATAACTATTTTTGCTCAAATTGGCAAAAAATGTAATATATTTTTGGTATGCAGCAGACTTTTAGCAATTAGTGTTCCATGAAATGGAAAAAGGTTGGAAATTGCTGCTGTAGACTTGCAGTAATCAAAATGGTGTGATATTTGTAAAATAATAGACAAAAAGATTGATGAAACACAATAGAGAGGCAAAAATACATGCAAATTAATATAGACAACTTATATTTGACAAAGAAGCAAAAATAATACAATGGAGTGAAAACATTCTTTTCAACAAATAGTGCTGGAACATTTGGGTCCATATATAAACAAGAATTTAGACACAGACCTTACACCTTTCACAAACCTTAACTCGAAATGGACAACAGGCCTAAATGTAAAACATGAATCTTTAAAATTCTAGAAAATAACATAGGAGTTAACCTAGATAATCTTGGGTTTAGCAGTGACTTTTAGACACACCTAAAGCATGAAATATTGAAAGAAATAATTGATACTCTGGAGTCATTAAAAGTAAAAATTTCTGCTCTGAGAGACAATGGAAAAAGAAAAGACAAGCCACAAGCTAAGAGAGGGTATTTGCAAAAGGTCTATTTGACAAAAGACCATTATCCAAATTATGCAAAGACCACCTGAAACAGAACAATTAGAAAACAAACAACCTGATTAAAAAATAGTTCAATGCCCTTGCCGGTGTTTCAGTTGTTTGAGCATTGTCCCATGCACTGAGAGGTTGCCGATTAAGTTCCAGGTCAGGGCACATGCCAGGGTCATGGGCTTGATCCCTGGTAGGTTGCATGCTGAAGGCAGTCAATTGATATTCTTATCGATGTTTCTGTCTCTCCCCCTTCCTTCCTCTCTCTCTCTCTCTCTCTCAAAAAAAAAAAAAAAAGAATAGGCCAAGACCTGTATAAGATGGCAAATTAAAGCTCACGAAAACATGCTTCACATTTTATGTCATAAGGAAAATGAAAATTGAAACAACAATGAGATACCACTACACACTTATTTGGCCAAAACCTGGAACACTAACAGACAATACCAAACGCTGGTAAGTCATGGAGCAACAGGTGCTCTCAGTTATTGCTGGTGGGAATGCAAAATGGTACATTCACTTTTGAAGAAAGTCTGGTCATTTCCTACAAAACTACACATATTCTTACTGTAGAATTCAGCAATCATTCTTGGTTTTACCTAAAAAGAGTTAAAACTTATTGTAATCTACCTCCATCATTCTTTTGATTTTGATTCTATAAATGCTGACTCTAATATGTAACTTATAGACAAACAGCATTCTATATAATAAAAGCCCAGTGACCAAAATGGTGGAATGACCAGAATGACCAGAGACCAGAACACCACGGCCCCTCGCCCAGGCTGGCCCCACCCCCCAGGGAGTGGTTAGGGGCGCCCATTGGCAATGCGATAGGGTGTGAGTTTGATGGGGGAAAGTTGAAGAAATAGGGGGGAAGGTCTTAAGGGTCTGCGGGGTTGGGTTGGTCAGCCTGGAGTAGGGTTGGAGTGTGCTGGGGAAGGAAGAGGAAGATCCAAGTGGAAAAGGGCTCAGCACAGTACCTTTCTCATTGCGAACCAGGACGGTGCCAGCTGTGGACTGAATGGGCGGTTGTTTCATGAGTGGACTTGGGACCGACATGTTCATGGCAGCGGCAGTTCTCCTGAAACTTCACTGATTCCAAATAGTAAACAGCTATCGACATCAAAGAACTGAAAAATCCTCTCCAACTAGAGGCCCTGGATGTTGCAACGTGACTGAAGGAAACACCACTTAAGAAGTTGCTAGAAAAACTGGAAGTATCTGACCAGAGGATTGTGGGATTGTGGAGGACACGGGGGGCCTACCGCTAGAACATGAGCCTGTTATTGAACGTGAGCCTATACTCCTCAGTCTTGCAGTATTTGGATGTGACTTCTGGCGGGAAATTATTTCGATTGAGGTTTGCTGTTCCCTTGCAGTGAGGAAGATCAGAATTAAAGGTTTCGTTTGTTACCTTGGTTTGAAGCGGAGGAAAATGGGATAGTGACAAATAAGAAACTTTGGAGATAATGAAGGGCAGTTTGTCCAGACTGTTGAGAGCTCAGATTTAGAGTTTAATTGGGATAGAAATCCTGCTAATAGCACCTGATGTCTGACTTTTAGGTTTTCCAGTTCAAATTTTGGAGACTGACTATTAAAACATTCCTGGTTGGAAAGTGCAGAACACCATGGCCCCTCACCCAGGCTGGCCCCACCCCCCAGGGAGTGGTTAGGGGCAATCAGGCAGTTAGAGGTCATCAGTCAGGCAGATGAGTGGTTAGGAGCCAGTGGTCCCAGGTTGTGAGAGGGATGTCTGACTACCGGTTTAGGCCCAATCCACAGGGATCCCTGCAGGATCAGGCCTAAATCGGCAGTCAGACATCCCCCATAAGGTCCTGGATTGTGAGAGGATGCAGGCTAGGCTGAGGGACCACCCCCCCATGCATGAATTTTGTGCACTGAGCCTCTAGTGTTTGTATAAGAATTCTAGGAATTAACCACAAAAGATGCAGACTCTAACCTTCAGGCGTTCCAGCTCTGGGAGATTTGATGACCTTCAACTGCAAAAAAAAAAAAAAGAAAAAGAAAAAAAAGATGACATGAAACTAGGATGAGGAAAACCAGGATGACACACATCAGACCATCCCCCTTTGATATCTTCGTTCTGCTCTCCCTCTCCTTCCTTATAAAAACCTCTGCCTGCACTGAGATGTGATGATGGTCTTCGGGATGAGAGTCCCTTGTCTTCTCAACCTGTTGGCACTTGAATAAACCCTCCCCTTACATCAGCACCTGTTTCTGAGTAGCGGCTTTCAAAGTGCCGGGCAGCTGGACCTGTGTTCAGTATCATGTCCACAAAAAAACCTGCCAAACCTGAATGTTACCAAGATACAGTTTAGAATCAATAACCTGGTATATCCAGAGGAAATAAAATGAAATAAAACTATCAAGTTTTGTAAGGACAGGGAGGAACCTAAATGTATATTAGTAAGTGAAAAACCAATCTTAAAAGGCTACATGCTGTATGATTACAACTATATGAGAGAGAAGAGAGCAATTTTAATAGTAAAAATACTTTATTATAATACCATAATGATGAATACATGTCATAGTCATTTGTGAAAACCCTTAGAAGGTAAAACACTAAGAATGAACTGTAATGTAAACAATAGACAATAAGTGATTAAGAAGGATCAGTTGTAATTATTATGCATCAATCTGATGAGAGATATTGTGTATGGGGGATGCATACATGTGTGAGTACAGCTGGTTCATGGGGAATCTCTGTACCTTCCCTTCAGTTTTTCTGTGAACCCAAAACTCTCCTAAAAACATTAAATTCTTAATTGAAAATGAGAGGTTTTAATACAGTAATTAATTTTATAAGAATCACGGGTGTGTGGGCTTGTGTGTATATGTGTGTGTAGCACTTTTCATATTACTATATATGTAGTCAGTCTATCTCTTGTTACTTATTCCTGGCAGCTTAACTCCAAAAACTTATTTTCTGTGCTCCTCAAAATGTCTTTATTGATATTTTCAGCTGTTTATTTGACTGCCTACATAATTCTAGTTTGGTAGATCAATTTCCCCTAATCATTTATGTCCTTTCGAAGATATCATTCCATTTTCCCATTACTTTTTGTTGTGTTTTGCTAATAAGTTGTTATTATAATCTGTAATTTATTTGAAAATACACTATTTTTCTCTCTAATACATCTGTAATTTTTTCACTATTCTTAATGTTTGCTAGTTTAATGAAAATGTATTTTTATTTACATGCATGTATTTATTTGTTATTTCTATTGGCTAAGCCTCTGTGATCTCCTTTTCTTGGAAGAATTATGACTTTAATTCTAGAGAATTCTCAGTCATTGCCATTTTGAATATTGCTTCTCTACCACTCCATCTATTTTCTCCTCCAGAACATGCCATTAGAATATTACTGGCATCTTTCAGTGTCTCTTCTTTATCTTAATTTATTTCTCATTCACAATTTCCTTTCCTGCCTCACAATGTTGACTTTGGTGGAGGGCTGGGGATCCTCAACACTAAATCCTAATTCATAAATTATCTTTTGGATTATGATTAATACAGAGTTTAATGCATGTTTAAGAGCTGTGTTTAGAATTTTGTTTTTATATTACAGACACAAAAACACCTAAGATAAATATAATAATGAAAGGGTTAAAAAATACCAATGGCTGTTTCATATATACTTATTTATTTTTGCCTGTTTGTCTTTTTATCCCTCTTGCTTAGTATTCTGAACATTTTTTCCCCCAAGATTTATTTTAAACCTTAGACATATCCACATGAAAGTCATATGCAGTATATCTCTTGCATAAATATTTTATGATGAAGGATTAGGAAACAAGTCTAAAAAGGATCCTTAATGGGGTAGTAAAAAGAGAGATTTAAAAATAGTGGCTAATTTAATTTTCATAAAGAACCTAGGATACTATCCTAATTACAGGGCAAAACCCAGAAGTATAGAAACTTTTGCCCAAAGTTATAGATCTAGTCAGTGTTAAAACAGGATCTGAACATTGGTCTGGATTGAGTCCAGTTCTCTAAAACGCCTAACCACTATGTTTACTGCCTCTTCATACAAAGGCAATTCTCAATTTATTAATTGTATTTTGTTGAATAAATTAAAATTTTGTCAAAATACCTAATACATTTTATAATGTAAAAGTCACTATTATTAATTAGTTATAATAATAATCCTATATAATAAAAGCTTAATATTCTAAGTGTCTGGTTGTCTGGTCGTCCATTCAACCAATCAAAGCATAATATGCTAATGATATGCTAAGGCCTCTCAACTGCTTGCTATGACATGCACTGACCATCAGGAGGCAGACAGTCAACCAGTTGACCAGTCACTATGACGTGCACTGACCACCAGGGGGCAGATGCTTTGACTGGTAGGATAGCTTGCTGCTGGGATCTGGCCTATTGGGACTGAGCAAGATGAGCTGGACATGCCCTGGAGCCCTCCCATGGTCCCTCTCCAGCTGGCCCTGATGGTGCACTGCTGGGGTCCGTTGGTCTGGCCTGCACCCTCTCGCAATCCAGGACCCATCAGGGGATGTCAGAGAGCCGGTTTTGGCCCAATCCCACAGGCCAGGCCAAGGGACTCCGCTGGTGCACAAATTTGTGCACTGGGCCTCTAGTACTCTAATAAAACATTAAGCAAATTTATCCTTTTTTCCTTTAATATGTATTTATTGATTTTTTAGAGAGAGGGAAAGGAAGAGGGAGAAAGAGAGAGAGAAACATCGATTAGTTGCCTCCCACACACACCCCAGCATGAACCTCTACCAGGGACTAAACCTGCAACCTGGGCATGTACCCTGACTAGGAATTGAATTAGCAGCCTTTTGGTGCACGGGCCCATGCTCAATCAACTGTGCCACACTGGCCAGGGCAAAATTTTAAGCAAATTTAGAGATATGGATACTTACCAAGTAGCAACATAACATGTTGTATCTACTATAGTTTAACTTTTAATTTACTGACAATATATAGAATTGACAGCAGTTCTAGCTTGTAGAATAATGATAACTTTGAGCATACATTCCTATTTCCTTGAAAATATAGGCTTCATATTTCATACTTTACCCTCCACCCACTTGATAAATTTTCTAAAGAGAAACCCAGGTGGACTTTAGTATTACTTATATATTAAATGTTAAAGAATAATCTTTGTTCTCTTCCTCATAATTTATGCTTATGGATCCCATTTTAGCAGTAAATACTGTCACTCATTTCACATTTTCAGACAGCAGTTATGGCTCATTAATCTTTCTGCTGCAAGTTAAAAATTAAATTTTATTAAATGAAGCAAACATTAAGTATGGAAAAAGTTGATAAAATAATGTCTTCCATTTTTATGATGAAGTAATCTACAATAACAAAAAAAATTGAATTAAGAAATTCAGACAACACATTTATAGTTAATTAGAACAATATGAAACGATATATATTAGATCTGAACTTGGAATGAACTCAAACCCTTCCGATGCTGAGCCACACCAGCCAGGGCCAGAAAATTTTCTTATGACCTTACGATACACAGAGACCTTTCAATCTACATAGAAAGAGTGGAAAACCTAAAGTTAACCTTGACTTTGTCTATAGGGTACATTAAGACCTTCTATTATGTTAAAGGCTTTATGAACCAGTGATCCCACTTCTAGGAATATATCCTAAGAATCCTGAAACACCAATCAGAAATAATATATGCACCCCTATGTTCATAGCAGCACAATTTATGGTAGCTAAGATCTGGAAACAGCCCAGTGCCCATCAGTAGATGAGTGGATAAAAAAGTTATGGTAGATTTACACCTTGGAATACTATGCAACTGTAAAGAGAAGGATCTCAAGTGCTTTGAGACAGAATGGAGGGACCTGGAGAGTACTATGCGAAATGAAATAAGACAGTTAGAAAGACAAGTATCACATGATCTCACTCATATGTGAAATCTAATGAACAAAATAAACTGAACAAAATAGATCCAAAGACATAGAAGCATGGAATAGACTGATGAATTTCAAAGGGAAGGCAAGGGTGGGTGGGTAGGTGGGTGGGAAGAGCTTAACCAAATAATTTATATGCATATATGCATAACCCATGGACAACAATAGTGTGGTGAAGGCTGGGGGAAGGGGAAAGGGGGGGACACATGTGAGGTGGAGGGAGTCAATGGGGAAAAATAGAGACATCTGTAACACTTTCAACAATAAAAAGAAATTTAAAAAAAGAAGAACCAAAACACTGAGGGAGAAAAGGTATGTGTGATGCATATATTTTAAAAGTAATTATATTGAGGATATTTATGTATTTATTTTATTTTTAAATTGAATTTATTGGGGTGACATTGGTTAATACAATTATACAGGTTTCAAGTGCACAATTCTACAACACATCATCTGTATTGTGTGTTCACCACCCCAAGTCAAGTCTCCATCCATCATCATTTATCCCCCCTATAACCTCCTCTACCTCCAACCATCCCCCCTGACCCCAGTAATCACCACAGTGTTGTCAGTGTTCATGAGTTTTTCTCTTTTTTTTTTCTTTTTTGCTCTATCCATCCAAAGCACTCTTATACATCTAATACACAGAAGAATGACATCATAAATTAAAAATTGAACAGTCTTGAATAACACTTCATAATGAAACAATATAGTCAAATAGCTAATACAATTGAAGGCTCAATTGGTCATAATGAAAGTAGAAACTTAGCCATAATGAGAAATTAGTTCTCCAGAATAATAAAATATTTAAAAAAATATTACAATACTGAGATACCAAGTGTTGAAGAAGGAGGGAAGCAAATGGAAATGTTATATACTTTTGGTAAATTGGTAAAACTAATTTTGGAAAATTTTGGGGGGTAATTATTAAATCCAGACATATGCAAATGCTATGAACTGACAACTAAACTCTTTGTACATACCCATCCAAAATGAATGTGTGTGATTGCACGCATGTGTGTGGGCATCCAAATTGTAAGCAAACCAAAGGTGTATCTATATATATAAAAGCCAAGCAACTGGAATGGCCAGAATGACTGTAACGACTGTAACCACCGGTCGCTATGGTGTGCACTGTGGCTGGCCAACTGGCCCGATCAGGGGGCGGGGCTGGCCAGCCAACCACCCCCTGCCCCTCCCTCCCACCCAGCCCCAATCGGGAGGCTGGACCCCACCCATGCACAAATTTGTGCACTGGGCCTCTACTTATTAAATAATAGATAAATATTTATGGTTCATTACCATAATGAAATATTATATTAATAGAGGCTTGGTGCATGAAATTCTGCACTGAGGGGGGTTGTCCCTCACCCAGCCTGCACCCTCTCCAATCTAGGACCCCTCGGGGGATGTCTGACTGCCGGCAGTCGGTCATCACTCTCACAATCCGGGACTGCTGGCTCCCAACTGCTTGCCTGTCTGCCTGCCTGATTGCCCCTAACCGCTTATGCCTGCCAGCCTGATCACCCCCTAACCACTCCCCTGCTAGCCTGATCGACCCCTAACTGCTTCCCTGCTGGCCTGATCGTCCCCAACTGCCCTCCCTTGCCAGCCCGATCGCCTCCAACTGCCCTTTCCTGCCAGCCCGTTTGCCCCCAACTGCCCTCCCCTGCTGGGCTGGTCACCCCTAACTGCCTTTCCCTGCTGGGTTGGTTGCCCCCAACTGCCCTCCCCTGCAGGCCAGATCGCCCCTAACTGCCCTCCCCTGCCAGCCATCTTGTGGTGGCCATCTTGTGTGAGGGTGTGATGGTCAATTTGCATATTACCTCTTTATTATATAGGATTACCAAGAATGAATGAATGGATTATAAAACAATAACACAATATAAGTAATCATATACTAAAAATGTATGTATAATTCCATCCTTATATCTTTGTAAAATTCAAAATCAGGCAAAAACACTGTAAGACAATATTAATGAGAATATTGGTTGCTTTTAGGGATGGTGATAATGACAGAGAAGACAGTAAAGAAAGGCTTTTATGGTCCTGATAGGTTCTATTCTTAATATCTCAAGCTGAGCTGTGATTACACATTAGTTCAATGTGTAATATCATAAACCTGCACACTTAAATTTTTTAAAATAAATGCACAAACTTATATACACATATATACAAATAAAAACATTTCAATTAATTGCTTGCAAAAAAGCTGCATATTTATATTTTAGCCATTTAACTGACTCATAATGGAAAATATTTCTAGTATAGATTTATTAATATAAACTTTAAAATATATATTAACTCATAATTATTCACACATTTTTCTCAGTCTTATGGATGATTTTTAATATAAACAAATAAAAATATTTTGTGATCTTTAGAGAAAGGTGTATAGCCCATATTAGTGTGTGTTATTTTCTATTTGATGGTATGTGGGAGTCCCAGTTGACAGCCTGAGCTGAGCTCCCAGTTGACAGCAGCATCAACCACCAGCCATGTGAATGAGCCATCCAGTCACCCTGACCAATCAATCCTGGAAATGGCAGGTGCTTCCAGCTAACATCTGAGTCCTTCTGACATCTGACTTCAAATACAGGAACAACTCTAAGAAATAACTTCCTGATCAAGACACTCCTTACATCCTGACAAACATTATTGGGAGCAAAATTAAATAGTTGTTTTAATTGACTAAATGCCATGTCACTTTACCAGAAGACTATATATGGAAAGCAAGGAATGATTTGATAACTGGTGTTCAACAGGATAGAGTGAACAAATTGAAAGGCAATACTTGTCCCTACTTTATTTTTCCAGGACATACATATAGATTTGACATTCCAGTCCCTTTTATATTGTTTATTTGACTGAGTTCTGCCAATAAAATGAAGTAAAACTAATGTATGTCACTTCTAAATCTTTAGGCATCCAATAGATGGAATAAAAGGGGCTTCTTAATTGATTGTGTGACTTAGAGCTTGTATTGGACTGTGGCATAATTGAGAAATGAACTTTTGTTCAAAAATTGTTATCTGTAATTCATTTGTTATTGCAGCTAATGTGTCTCACTATAGTAAGCATGTTTTTTGCTTAATATTTCCACTTCCTCACAGAAATTATGTTAATTTGTATGACAGTATTTACCAGCAATTGCAGGTCTGTCTCTTCACAGTGCTATGAGGTCACTTGTTTTAAAATCATAAAATGATGTCTAAAGGTTACCTTAATTTTATAAAATTATTCAAAGTTATGTCAAAACAATGAGACAATGAGTTCCCTTTTAACAACTTGTACTAAGAAATCGTCAACCTGTTTTGATGCTATTATGTAAACAGAAGGAGGAAAAGGCTTAAAGCTGCATTTGCATTTGCCCTTTATGCATCTAAAATAGCATTACACATCTCAGTCACATAGTCAAAATATTTTGAGAAGAATTAAGAGGGCACAAAACAGGCATGTCGTCATCCCAGTAGAAACACATAGCAAATCAGTTCTGAGCCCGTGACTATCTAGAACTCTGTATTTAGCTTTGGTGTGTAACAGAGGTGTAAAGATAAAGAAAAGAAGTGGCTTTATTGAGCTATTTTTAATCACTCAACAAAACATCCAATTTTTAATGTCCAAATAGATTTTTTTAATCTATCAGAAGAAATTGACCCATTAGAAGCTCTCCAGAATAGTTTTGTATGGTGTATGACCTATCCTAATAATAGACAAAGATTGAAATTAACCGTACCTCTGCTATGCTTCCCATTGGCTAATCAGCGAGTTATGCAAATTAACCGCCAACAAAGATGGTGGCCAGCAGCCATGCAGCTGAACCTCTGCTATGCTTCCCATTGGCTAATCAGCGAGTTATGCAAATTAACCGCCAACAAAGATGGTGGCCAGCAGCCATGCAGCTGAAGCCAGCAGGAGGCTTGCTTGCTTCAGTGATTGAGGAAGCCAAGGTTCCCCACCTGCCAGGGCCCGATTCTAAGCTCCAAAAGCAACAGCTCCAAAAGCAACAAAGTTTCAATTATAGAAGGTAAATAAATCCCAGAATAAAAAAAAAAGGAAAAAAGGAGAGGCTGAGAGATTCAGTCACCAGCGGGCTTGGCCAGCTGAAAAGAGCCACCAGCTCCTCATCCAGGCTGGCCAGGCACCCCAGTGGGGATCCCCACCCTGAAGGGGGTGCAGGCAGCCTGAAAACAGCCATCAGCCCCTCATCCAGGCTGGCCAGGCATCCAAGCAGGACCCCCATCCTGATCCGGGACACTCTTCAGGGCAAACCTGCCGGCCCTCACCCATGCACCAGGCCTCTATCCTATATAATAAAAGGGTAATATGCAAACTGACCCTAACAGCAGAAAGACTGGGAATGACTGGTCACTATGACACACACTGACCACCAGGGGGTAGACGCTTATTTCAGGAGCTGCCCTCTGGTGGTCAGTCACTCCCACATGGGGGAGCTCTGCTCAGCCACTAGCCAGGCTGATGGCTGCCAATACAGCGGTGGTGGTGGGAGCCTCTCCTGCCTCAGCAGCGCTAAGGATATCCGACTGTAGCTTAGGTCTGCTCCCCGCTGGCAAGTGGACATCACCTGAGGGCTGCCGGCTGCCAGAGGGATGTCTGATTGCCAGCTTAGGCCCAATCCGCCGGGGAACAGACCTAAGCCAGCAAGTGGTCATCCCCTGAGGTGTCCCAGACTGTGAGAGGGCACAGGCGGGGCTGTGGGACCCCCTCCCCCAGTGCACAAATTTTTGTGCACTGGGCCTCTAATATCTACACTAATAAAAGAGAAACATGGTAGTTAGCGTACGACCGCTACCCTTTTCATTGGCTAATCAGTGAGTATATGCAAATTAACTGTCAGCCAAGAAGGCGGCCAGCAGCCAGGCAGCTGGAAGCGAACATGAGGCTTGCTTGCTTCAGTGAAGGAGGACTCCAACGTTCCCCGCCTGCGCTGCCGGCCTCTGAGCTGGCAGTTTGAAACTTTGTAACAAATATAGAAGCTAAACAAAACCACAGGGATCTCAGAGCTGGAGTTATACATTGTTTCGATTATAGAACGCAAACAAACCAGCAGTGGAAGCCTCAGAGCTAGAGCCAGAGCTAAAGCTGGCCCAGAATAAAAAAAAAAAGAAAAAAAGGACAGGTTGGGAGCTTCAGTCAATCACCAGCCTTAAGGCAGCCCTCAGCCCCTCACCCAGACTGGCCAGGCACCCCACTGGGGACCCCCACCCTGAAGGGTGTGTGACCAGCTGAAAACAGCCATCATCCCCTCATCCAGGCTGGCCAGGCACCCCAGTGGGGACCCCCACCCTGATCCAGGACACCCTTCAGGGCAAACCAGCCTGCCCCCAGGCCTCTATCTTATATAGTAAAAGGGTAATATGCCTCCCAGCACTGGGATCAGCGGAGCAGCGAGGCCTCCTGGCACCGGATCAGCGTGACAGGGTGCAGCGCCCAAACCCCCTGATCGCCCTGCGGCTCTGTGTGTGACAGGGTGCGGCGTCCCAAACCCCTGATCGGCCCTGCTCTGTGTGTGACAGGGTAGAGCCATAACCTCCCCATCGGCCCTGCCCTGAGTGTGACAGTGGCGGCGCCCCAACCCCCTGATCGGCCCTGCTCTGTAGGTGATAGAGGGCAGCGCCCCAACCCGGCCCCTGCGACGGGCCCTGCTCTGTGTGTGATGGGGTAGAGCCATAACCTCCCCATCGGCCCTGCCCTGAGTGTGATAGTGGCGGCGCCCCAACTCCCTGATCGGCCCTGCTCTGTGGGTGATAGAGGGCGGCACCCCAACTCCCTGATCTGCCCTGCTCTGTGTGTGACAGGGGGCGGTGCCCTAACTCCCCTATCGGCCCTACTCTGTGAGTGACAGGGGGGAGCTCCTCAACCCCCTGATGGGCCCTGCTCTGTGAGTGACAGGGGGGAGCTCCCCAACCCCCTGATGGGCCCTGCTCTGTGCATGACAGGGGGCAGTGCCCAACGCCGATTGGCCCTGCTCTGTGCGTGACAGGGGGTGGCACCGCAACCTCCCCATCGATTCTGCCTTGAGTGTGACAGGAGGCGGTGCCACAACACCCCAGTCGGCCCCACCCTGAGCGTGAGTGAGGGTGGCATCGCAACTTCCCAATCCGCCCTGCTCTGTGCATGACAGGGGGCGGCGCCCCAACTCCCCAATCAGCCCTGCTCTGAGCCCTACCAGGGGCTGCACCTAGGGATTGGGCCTGCCCTCTGCCACCCGGGAGCAGGCCTAAGCCAGCAGGTCGTTATCTCCCGAGGAGTCCCAGACTGTGAGAGGGCACAGCCCGGCTGAGGGACCCCCCCTTCCCCCGCAAGTGCACAAATTTTTGTGCACCGGGCCTCTAGTATATATATAAAAGCCTAAGAGACTGTTCAACCATCTGACTGGTAGCTATGACATGCAATGACCACCAGGGAGCAGACGCTCTGACTATTAGCTATGGCATGCACTGACCACCAGGGGGCAGATGCTCAATGCAGGAGCTGCCGAGAGGAGGGAGCCCGATTCCAGGGTGCATCACCCGAGAACTGCCCTCTCTCAGTCTGGGACCCCTCAGAGGGTGTCGGAGAGCCTGTTTTGGTCCGATCCCTGCAGGCCAGACTGAGGGACCCACCAGTGCATGAGTCTGTGCACCAGGCCTCTAGTATCATTATAATAAGTATCCCATAATAACTATAACTTTCTGTCTCAGTCAGCTGGGTTTTATGACAAAAAAAAAATAATCCATAGACTTGGTGGCTTAAATAAAAGACATTTATTTATGGAGACTGAAAAGTCCAAGATCGAGGCGCCTGCATGTCAATCCTGAGGGCCCTCTTTCTGGCCTTGTAGATACCTCACAATTCACTGTATGCTCAGGTAACCACTTTGTGCCTACAGAGTGAAAGGTCTCATCTCTCTTCCTCTTCTTATAAGGATTCAAATCCCATTATGAGTGCTGCACATTCATGTAAAACAATGCATGCATTGTATCACAAATGCAGGCATAAACAATATATATAATTGGTATAGCTGTGTTACAATAAAACTTCATTTACACACACACACACACACACACACACACACACACACACACACATCAAAAAACGAAAATAAAAAACAGCAGGCAGGATTTAGCTCCTGATCTGTTTGTTGACCCCTGCCTTAGAGGATGTCAGAGCAAATTCTTCAAAAAAAGTTGAACCTCAGAAAGATATTTTAAGGCAGAACTGTCCCTCAAGCCTAGACAATTCATTTCTAGGCAGATATATGAGGAAAAATTAAGCTTTTATATTGTTAAGCCATCCTTTTGGGGGTTTCTTAGTTATAGTATTTTAGCTCATCTTTATCTCTTTTACGTGTATTCTACTTACAAATGACAAAAGTTTCAAGCCACTTATGAACTATCATTTCTGTTAAGTACCCTCTCTTTCTCTCAAACAACTTATTGCTCTATATCTTCTTCATATTTTAAAATACTTTTTCTCAAAAATATGTAATTAAAATTATGTTGTATTATTTTTAGCAATATATACAAATCACTTTCACAAATAATTTTACTTTAAATTATTTGTAGTTATAGAAGCCAAGTGCCAACATATTTGCTAACATTGAATAGAAGTTTGTCACAATTTTATTTCAATGGACAATATTTTCAACTTGAAAATCATTCTGTTACCAGGAATTATATCCAACAGAAATTTTTAACTCACCTCTCTATGACTTAGCTCCTAGATTAATATAAACAATGGTATGTTTAGAAGCATTTTTTCCTGTACAAAGATAGTATATAATTATAATTTAGTAAAAAAGTATAAATATTTGAGTTAATTTTTCATTGACATCAAAGTATCTATATATATAAAGAGCCAGGGGCCATTGCAACTGAACAGACGACCAAACGGACAACTGAACAGGCTGAGTGGGGTGACAAGGCCGGGTTAGTGAGAAATGACCAAACGACTGAACAGCAGGCTGCGTGGGGGCAACCAGGCTGGCAGGAGGGGTAGTTGGGGGCAACCAGGCCAGCGCGGGGGGGGGGGGGAGAGCAAGGGGTTACCAGTCCGGTAGGGGGGGCATGAAGGGCAACCAGGCCAGCAGAGTGGGGCAGAGGGGCGATCAGGCTGGCAGAGGGGAGATGTTGGGGGTGACCAGACAAGCAGGGGGGCAGTAAGGGGCGACCATGCTGGCAGGGGGGGGCAGTTAGGGATGACGAGGCTGGCAGGCAGAGGCGGTTAGAGGTGATCAGGCTGGCAGGGGGGCCAGTAGGGGCAATCAGGCAGGCGGACAGGTGAGCAGTTAGGAGCCAGTGTTCCTGGATTGTGAGAGGAATGTCTGACTGCTGCCAGTAGGACATCCCCCGAGGGGTCCCAGATTGGAGAAGGTGCAGGCTAGGCTGAGGGGACCCCCCACAATGCACAAATTTTGTGCACCAGGCCTCTAGTAGATATATATTTTTTCTAAGTACAATGTCAAATAAATGCCAACAAAACCTCATGCAACCATGAATATAAAGTAAAACGATCATTAATCCATAAGCAACATCAGAGCAATCAACAATTGGTATTTGTCATGTTTAATTTTCAGTAAATTGAATGTTTCTAATCAATTAAATTGGATTACATGTGCATTAATTGCGACTAAAAATTCAGTAGTGTCATATTCATATCTTTTCAAAATCTAATACCTATATCTGTCAAACTAGGCACTAAAACTAAATTTAAAAATGCACAATGAAGGCAGTTCTGGCAAAATATATATTTTAAGATTTTTCATATGAAAATGTAAGTTTATTTCTTACAATCAACAAATATTAACTATATTCTATGAATTAATTAATTAATTAATGTATTCATTTATGTATTTATTTATTTATATATTTTAGTTTGTCTACCAGGTCCCTCTGGGGACATTCTAGTCCATTCTGTAAAGTGAATTGCCAGGTCAACCAGCCATTGCAATTAACTAGAGAAATCTGTCACTTCTGGTTTGGTTGTGAGGCACAGCCCAAGGCAATTTTCCTGCTTTATGAATGACTCAGAATTAGAATGATTAGCCAAGAAGGAACCTTATTGGTGTTGGCAACATTAAAGAATTGTGTTAGTCTATTGCATATTCCTCAGTTGTTGGCATCAGTCTAGATACCGAGAATTTATAAAGCTTCAATATATAGACCAAAACATGCTGTTTACATATTTTAAAGAAGAATAATGTGCAGGACTTTATATGTATGATATTGACAATGGAAAACTAATTTGATGAAAAGCAAATTACCCCTCCAAATATTCATTCAATGTTTCTGATATGTTTTTGGGGTGAGAAAATACAGTGTTAACAATTACATGTTTTGTATGTAACTGAAGCAAACATTTTGTCAACACAATTGATAGAAAGCAAACTTGAGGTAGATACTGAGAATGAGCCAAAAACAAGCAGAAATACATGTAATACCTTTACACTGAATTGATTCTGTATCACATTTTGAAATAATAAAGATGAAAATCACATCATTAATTTTTCTATATATGAAGACTAGAGGTCCGGTGCACAAAAATTTGTGCACTTGGGGGGGGGGTCCCTCAGCCCCGCCTGTGACCTCTTGCAGTCTGGGACCCCTTGGGGGATGACCACCTGCTGGCTTAGGTCTGTTCCCCTGGGGATTGGGCCTAAGCTGGCAGTCAGACATCCCTCTGGCAGCCTGGCAGCCCTCGAGGGATGTCCATTTGCCAGTGGGGAGCAGACCTAAGCTGCAGTTGGACATCCTTAGCGCTGCTGAGGAGGCAGGAGAGGATCCTACCACCACCACTGTACTGGCAGCCGTCAGCCTGGCTTGTGGCTGAGCAGAGCTCCCCCATGTGGGAGTGACTGACCACCAGAGGGCAGCTCCTGCATTAACTATCTGCCCTCTGGTGGTCAGTGTGTGTCATAGTGACCAGTCATTCCCAGTCTTTCTGCTGTTAGGGTCAGTTTGCATATTACCCTTTTACTATATAGGATAGAGGCCTGGTGCACTGGTGGGGGCCAGCTGGTTTGCCCTGAAGGGTGTCCCGGATCAGGGTGGGGGTCCCGCTTGGGTGCCTGACCAGCCTGGGTGAGGGGCTGATGGCTGTTTGCAGCTGGTCACATCCCCTTCAGAGTTGGGGTCCTCATTGGGGTGCCTGGCCAGCCTGAATGAGGGGCTGATGGCTGTTTTCAGGCTGGCCACACCCCCTTTAGGGTGGGGGTCCCCACTGGGGTGCCTGGCCAGTCTGGGTGAGGGGCTGACGGCCGTTTTCAGGCTGGCCAGGGGAATATCAAGAGTGGGAAAAAAGGAGACATGTGTAATACTCTTTGTAATACTTTAAGAAATAAAACAAAATTAAATAAAAAAATAGTACATTTCACCTCGTTAACAATTTTTTTTAAGACAAGTATTTTGAAGTCTAATTGGCCTATACATGTTTAATTACTTCAAATGAGTATTTTGGGTGAAGCAAGAAAGACCAAACACACCGGATTCTAAAATTCTTTAGTACAAAGTGTCAGAAACTCCAGGGAAAATGGGAATCTAATGTACACATTGTAGCAAGACCATACAAATAAGAATTACATTAACCAAGTCACCATGATAGCCTCAGTTATCAAATAACACAAGTCTAAGATTTTTTTCCCCACTTCTCTACTATCATTATAAAGAACATTGAGGAGGAAAAGCAAGCCAAGTTTTAGAACCAATGAGAATTGAATTGAAATTACTGTGTGTATGATTATAACAAATTGCCAAATTGAAAACTAGTTCTTTCTTCTGCAAAATGGAAAATACTGTCTCATACAGTGTTTTAGGCTGGGCTTTTAAAAATATTAACCAGATGACCAACAAAATAAAACCAGAATCACGGAGGCATGGAAAAGACTGACATATCTTTATGGGGGTATGAGAAGAAATCAATTAAAGAACTTATATATTCATATGCGTAGCCCATGGACATGGGCAATGGGGTAGTGAAGACCTGGGGGGAGGAGCTTGGGTAGGAGCTGAGAGGAGGGGCAGGAAGGAGGGGAAATGGGAGATATCTATAATACTATCAACAATAAAAAATAAAATAAAAAATAAACTATTAACCAGGACTACATTTGGGGCAAACAACATAAATTCTAAGTTAAATTGTTTTTAATAAAAATGAAATATATCACTAAAGTAAAAGTCTAAAAATAAGAACAAGCTTAAACTAGGAGACCATACATGCCTCCTGGGACAAGGAGAGTTCCAGAGACAAATCCATGCTCCGATAAATGCAGGATTTCAATGACATTTCCAAACTGTGGCCTTCTCATTTTGCAGTTCTTAATATCAGGCATTTAATCTGGGCTTCATAAAAAAGAAACACCCATGGGCTCATTGATTAGGAAGATGATGGTGATGAGAAAAAGTCATGCGCCCAGCAGCGATCATCCATGAGTTATCTTGAGAGACATGTCAGGTTTCAGAGGCAGCGATGGGAGAAATTCTAACATCAGTCCCTGTACCAAGAGCCAGCAGTGGTGAGTGTGGGGCCATTGTCAAGCCACTTTGGTGTCAGGTTCTTTACATCACCTCTTAGAAAGTATAATTTGGGTACAATGCTCCTAAACTTGACTGCATTTCATCAGATATTTCAGAAATTTCTGTGGGTTAACAAGTAGTCTTTACTGAATTATTATTCTGCTTAAACCAGATAGCATTTTAGAACATTGACTGATATAGATAGTAAATATGTTCAGTTTTAGACCAATAGAAATAAAATAAAGCTTGAATATCTGGACTAATTATAGCTATGAAGAGTAAATAATGCAGTGATTCGCTTGTAAAAATCCATAAATATCCTGGAAAGGGAGATAATATGATTTCTCCCTTAATTAGGTAAGAGAGAAGTGTGAATACCTCCAGAAAATCTCATATCTTTTAAAGTAAATAGGAAAGTTAAGGGACTTGAAAAACAAATAATGGCTCAACTGCAAATGAAATATTTCAGGAACTAAGCAGAAATGAAGATTTTAATGCTTTTTGAGCCATCCCTGATTATTTGGAATCACATACATTGTATTGAAGATACTCAAAAGTGCTATAATTTTCTTTACTAATTTCCTCTTTATAATGAAGCTTACAATTAACAGGGCTTATTGGTAAAATTCAAGAAAAATAAATACAATGATAGCAATGATGACCATAAGAAAAGAAAGAAGAAGAGGTGTGAGTAATTTATTTTAAAAACTTTAAAAAATTCCTATTTTATATAAGGTATTTGGGAACCTGCTTGAGGTTACCATGATGGAAGTAATAAAAAGAGTAATTATGAACAGCTTTATTGATATATTTTATATCATGCAATTAATCAATTTATAATATATAAGTCAATGAATTTTGGTATATTCAGAGAGCTATGAAACTATCATCAAAATAAACTCTAAAATATTTTTATTCACTCAAAATGGAGAATATGTATCAATTAGTTATCATGCCCTTAACTCCCAGGCCTAGGCAATGATTAAAACAATTTATGTCTCTATGTACTTGCTTATTGTGGACATTCCATTTAAAAATTATATAATATACACCTAACATAATGTTTTCAAGTTTTAGCCATGCCACTTTTAGAAAAGAAATATTTTTATACATTTTAGATTATGATTACACAATTTATAATAACATGCATAATAAAGTGTTAAAGATATTAAGGTTGCATTAATGCTACTGAAACTCTAATGAGGTCATTTAATTGAATATATCTAATTTATTCAAAATGTTTTAAAATAAATTTTGTCTCAGGCAGTTAACAATATCAATATTTAACAAGTTGAGTGCTTTAGAGAATGTATTTGCATAGTTTACCTAATGGATTGTGATCTCTTAAAATTCAGATACTATATCTTATTCACATTTTTTATTCTGCAATACCCAGAATTATGCTTTGTTCAAAACAAACACCTAGTAAATGTTTACTGTAATGCTCTATGTATTACTGCAATTACCTATAATATATACTATTAAGCAACTAATACATTTAGAAGCCATAATTCTCATACATTAATAATACAGGCATATATTGTTTTATTGCTGTTTGCTTTATTGCACTTCACAGATACTTTTAAAAATGAGATATAAAACAAATAATGAAGTTATGATCTTCCATTTAATGAGGATTTAAAAAAAGAAAATTGACTCAAAGAAGACATACTGGGCCCTAGTCGATTTGGCTCAGTGGATAGAGCATCAGCCCTCGGATTGAAGGGTCTATGGTTTGATTCTTGGTTGCAGGCTTGATTCCCAGCTGGGTTGGAGCACATACTGGAAGCAACCAATCGATGTGTCTCTATCACATTGATGTTTTGGTCTCTCTCTGTGTCTCTCGCTCTACCTTCCGCTCTCTAAAAATCAATGGAAAAATATCCTTGGTGAGGATTAACAACAACAACAACAATAAAAAGGAAATACTGCTAGAGAATATTACCACATGCAGAAAAAACAACACTCTTTACCCCCAAAGAAAAAGCTCAATTATATAAGTAAATTTACTTATTTTTTAAAAAGTATATACATTCTAGTGAAGTCTATAATGTCAAGGAGAAAGGGAAAAACTTACTATCCTAGAGAAAAATAATTCTTTAAATAAGCTTTTACTTAAATAAAAAAGTTGAAATAAAGATTTAAACTTCTATTTCAAATGTCTTATGATGAGCAATATTGGATGCAGAAAAGGCACATACAGTATTAAATAACTTTTAAAACTACAAAAGAAGGAATACAATTAAATAAAACTTGTTAAGGATACGTATATAAGTGATAAAAGAATATTAGGAATATGACAGGCATCAATTTTAGGAAAGTATTTGTCTTTGGGAAAAAGAGAAAAAAGATATTAGAGAGACACAAAGAGACCATTTTCATAATGGGACTGATTTAATTGTTCTAGGGTTGGATGGCAGGTTTAACATGTATGATTTTTTTAAATTAAGTCTTTATTGTTCAGATTATTACAGTTGTTCCTCTTTTTTCCCCCCCATAGCTCCCCTCCACCTGATTCCCCACCACCCTCTGCCCTTACCCCCCTCCACTGTTCTCATCCACAGGTGTATGATTTTTGTCCAGTCTCTTCCCACACCCCCACACCCCTTTCCCCCCGAGAATTGTCAGTCCACTCCCTTTCTATGCCCCTGATTCTGTTATATTCACCAGTTTATTATGTTCATCAGATTTTTTTATTCACTTGATTTTTAGATTCACTTGTTGATAGATATGTATTTGTTGTTCATAATTTGTATCTTTACCTTTTTCTTCTTCTTCCTCTTCTTAAAGAATACCTTTCAGCATTTCATATAATAATGGTTTGGTGGTGATGAACTCCTTTAGCTTTTTCTTATCTGTGAAGCTCTTTATCTGACCTTCAATTCTGAATGATAGCTTTGCTGGGTAAAGTAATCTTGGTTGTAGGTTCTTGAATATTTCTTGCCACTCCCTTCTGGCCTGCATAGTTTCTGTTGAGAAATCATCTGACAATTGTATGGGTACTCCCTTGTAGGTAACTAACTGTTTTTCTCTTGCTGCTTTTAAGATTCTCTCTTTGTCTTTTGCTCTTGGCATTTTAATTATGATGTGTCTTGGTGTGTTCCTCTTTGGATTCCTTTTGTTTGGGGTACTCTGCACTCCCTGGACTTGTAAGTCTATTTCTTTCACCAGGTAGGGGAAGTTTTCTGTCATTATTTCTTCAGATAGGTTTTCAATATCTTGCTCTCTCTCTTCTTCTGGCACCCCCATAATTCAGATGTTGGCACGCTTGAAGTTTTCCCAAAGGCTCCTTTACACTATCTTCATATTTTTGGATTCTTTTTTCTTTTTGCTTTTCTGGTTGGGTGTTTTTTGCTTCTTTGTATTTCAAATCTTTGACTTGATTCTTGTGATCCTCAAGTCTGCTGTTCGATCTCTGTATATTATTCTTTATTTCAGTCAGTGTATGCTTAATTTCTAGTTGGTCCTTTTTCATATCCTCGAGGGTGTCACTAGATTTCTTGAGGGTCTCACTAAATTTATTGGTGGTTTCTAGAAAATTCTTGAAAAACTTTATAACCGTGGTTTTGAAACTCTATATCCAGTAGTTTGCTTTCCTCCATTTCTGTCATTTGTGACCTGTTTCTTTGTCTCTGCATTTTGGCTGCTTCCCTGAGTTGATAGGGTGGCTTTCTGTGCTAGGTGTCCTATAGGGCCCAGTGGCTCAGCCTCCCCAATTACCTGAGGTGGACTCTCTTGGTGCACCACATTGTGGGCTGTGTGCACAGTCTTGTTGTAGTTAAGCCTTGATTGTTCTTAGTATCATTGGGAGGAATAGACCTCCAGGCCAATTGGCTGTGAGAATCAGCTATGTCTACGGTGGGAGAACTTCTGTGCTGAAGACACCCTTATGGGGCAAGACTTGCTTCAGTGGGGCTTTGGTGCTCACTGAGTCTGTCCCCTGAGTGTGTCCCTTATGGATCTGAGGAGTTGTAATCTGGATGGTCCCACTCTGACCACTGGGTACACTGGCTCTTGGATCTCTAAAGAGGTGCTAATTTAGCCTCTGCCTGAGGCTACCCAGCAGGAGCTACGGAGAGATATGCAGATTCCTCTCCCTTGTTTGGGGTTTGGAGGTGCCCAGATGAGGCCCAGCTGTGAAGCAATGCAAGCTGCTGCTCCTTCTTTTGGATGTTCTGGGTCTCTCTGACCCAGCTGCAGTTAGTTAGGTAATTTTAGATTGCAAAGGGCCAGGCCATTCATATGCAAAAGCCTCTGTGTTCAGCTTGGGTGGGGCTGGGTCTCAGGGAATCAACAGGGCGGAGCAAGCAGCTATAGCTGATCCTCAGCCCTGCCCTAAGAGGCCCCGGGTCTCAGTGTCCTGCGGTAATCACTGCAAGCACCTCTGAGAGAAAGCCGCCCTCGAGTTCTGCCAGATGCCAGACAGTCCAGTTTCTCCCCATATGAGTCTGGGTCCCCAGAGACGTGCCTGGAACTGGAGTTCAGAGCAGTTGGAGCATGTGTCTCCCTCCCGATTGAAAAAGACAACCGTGTCCTCAGTTGCCAGCCCTTTCTGCGTGTGCCTCCGTACCTCTGCACTTTACTTCTGCAACTCCTCTGAGTCTCAATGTGCTTTTCTTTCTTTCTAGTTGTAGAATTTCCACTCAGCCAGCCTTCCTGTGGTTCTGGATGATGTCCGTTTTGTATTTTAGTTGTAGTTTTGAAGTGGTTGTGTGAGGCAGCAATTTCTGGTGTTTACCTATGCTGCCATCTTGGTTTCTCCTGCCTTGTAACATGTATGTTTTATGATTTTTCAAAATTTACATAAGTATGAAGTATTCTATTTTATACTTATCCAATACTACATAATACAATAAAAAATAAAACATATAAATAGAATCAATTTAGTCTTTCAGTAGAGATGACAAAAAATTATTTGTAACTTCAAAAGTGTAGAAGTTAATAGAGAATGGGAAAGAAGTTTTAAATGACATGTAACATATGAAACAAATACACTTATGAGTCCTGGATTAAAATCTGCATGCTATCTACTATTCTGCTAAATAAGTCTCCATAATGTTTATCTTGATATTTAAAATAAGTTTTTGTTTATTTCCTTAATAAAAAGAATAGGGCTATGATGCAATGTCATGGAATTAGGTGTGTAACAGAAGATCACTAGAATCGATATTTCACTGCTCTACCTTGCAATCACTAAATTCTTTGAGTTCCAGTTTCCTTGTCTATGTAAAACTAAAAGGTTGATAATCACTAATGTTTCTTCTAATTGTATGACCCTTGAGTTCACATACACGAAAAATTTTAAATGTTATGAGCATAGTGGGTCACAAGCTATGAACTGATTTTTGTTATCAGTCAAAACAGAATTATTTCTCTGGGTATATGTTCTTATATGTTTACTGCTTTAAAATGTTATGCATTCCAAATTTATAAAGGTAAGAAGCTTTCAAAAAATTTGCTTCCATATCTCTGGACATTATGAGTAAAATGTAATACTCCAAATGTCTTAATGTGTTATTCAATTTTTTACCTGATACTAAATATATTAATATTTTTATTTGAGTTGTTTTCTTAAGTGGCCATTTTCCTCTCCCTGGAAATCTAATATAATTTAGCTATTTTATAGTGCTACTTTTGAGTTCCTAAATAAATTTGCATTTAATTATATTTCCCATAAAATGTGGCATTTCTTACTTTAAAACATGAAAAGCAAAGTTTGAATAAAATGAAAGAAAATGTAGTGCAAAATTATACATAATGTCTATATCAAATTAGCTTTGTATGTGTGTTTGCATCTCTAAATAATTTTCAGGATTCATTTATGATATTAGTTCTTATTTGATTATTTTAAAATTTTGATGTTTTAAAATAGCCCTAGCCAGTTTGGCTCTTGGATAGAGCGTCGGCCTGCAGACCAAAGGGTTCTAGGTTTGATTCCAGTCAAAGGCATGTACTTGGTTGCAAGCTCCTCCCAGGCCTGGGCCCTGGTCAGGTCAGGAGACAACAAATTGATGTGTTTCTCTCACATCAATGTTTCTCTCTGTCTTTCCCTCTCTCTCCCACTCTCCCTAAAAGTCAATGGAAAAATATCCTCCAGTGAGGATTAACACACACACAAACAAAATAGATTAGATTTCTCTTAGTAATGTGTGTCTTACTTTTGTGACTAATTCTTTAAAAAAATACCATTAGATTTTCTCTCTCCTAATTGCATTTCACATCACCAATATGAGACTGCTTGGTAATAGTCTTGTTTCAAACCAAAAATGGCACATTTGTGAATGACTCATTGTTGGGTTTAAAGGTATTGAAGTGATTGATTGATTGCATGTTGTTGACCAATTGTCATTTCTCTGTATTTGAGTTAAGATCAATATCAAGTTTTGACTTTGAGAAAAACATGTTTTCATTCAATTAAATTGTATTGATTTTATATTGTAATGACTGACCTTTCTCTGGGTCTGTTTCATTATACAGAAAATTGTCATCTTTATTATTGTATCATCTCTTTATGGTTCAGAATAAGGTCAATTTAATTTTATAAATTTGTATTTTTCAGTGTAGGCAACAATTATGATTCTATATGTACAAAATAAATATTGTAAAAGAGTTCATCCCAATTTCCATACTAACTGTTGAAAACTGTATATTTAAAAATTTTTTTTTATTGATTTCAGAGAGAAAGGAAGAGGGAGAGAGAGATAGAAACATCAATGATGAGAGAGAATCATTAATCAGCTGCCTCCTGCTCACCCCTTACTGGGGATTGAGTCCTCAACCTGGGTATGTGCCCTTGACTGTGAATCGAACCATGACCTCCTGATTCATAGGTCAAGCCTCAAACACTCAGCCACACAGCCAGGTGAAAACTATTTTTAAAAATTACTATGGCATTTTTAATTTAGAGACTGGTTTATGTAATTTTCAAGTCTACATGCTACTATAATGATATTAATAAATAATTTGTTCATTTGTTAATAATAAATGTGTTATAAAATAATAAGTAACAGAAGGAATTAACTAAAGAAAGACAGAGAAAAACAGTGCATTTTACTTATCATAATTCCACTAATGCAATAGATGTTATGAGTTGTGCTTTCTTGTATTTTTTTCATCATAATTCTTTAATCTCACCCTGCATAATTTAAGCTGTTTTGTTGATTGTAATTTTGACTGTCACCTATCAGCCCTAGCTTCTGTAAATGCATTGGAAAACACACACACACACACACACACACACACATACACACAGAGATATTTTCATTACCCATATAATACAATTACACTAGTGACCAAAAGCAATTATTACACTGCTTCCATTATTTGGTGAATCATGAAATAATGAGCATCATAAGATGGGAAAATAAGTCTTTTGAAAATATATTTTTCAAATACTTGCACTCTATTTTTCTTAGAATATTACCTTAATATGTCATATTTAAATGGAAATGAATTTAATGTTCTTTAAAAGAACACAGTTTTAATGAAGACATTCTTGTCATCAATAGTGGATATTTTTATGATCTAAAGCAAACATACTTTGGAAAATTTTAGCACTGGGTTGCAAAATATTGGACTGGGTTGCATCTGTTCTCTAAAGCAATGTGATTTCAAACTCTGTTCAGGGATTACTTCTAGCAACTGTTTTAGCTGTGTTATCCTGAAACAACTTCCAAGGATATATAAACTCTGTTTTCCTCTTGATTCCCTTGTGGAGTCTTTGGTACACAACATGAGCCCTATAATCTGCTATAAAGCAATATTGTATAAATGATGTTTACCTGCATACATTTTTCATGGCCATTTGGAGACTTCGATTCTGCGGGGAATCCATTTCCCTTTTACCCTGGGATCCTTTCTCATCATGATTAAACAAAGGCCTCCCACTAGCACAGCTGAGATAAAAGGATTTGTTGGGCCTGTATCACATCAGGCAGGTGATGACAGATCCCCATCTATTCCAGGAGCAAACTTCAAACTAGCCACAGGTGATTTCCTCTCCATGCTGACGCACAGTAGACTTAGTTCTTCCTACAACAACAATTGCTAGCTAATTATTTAACTCCAGGACAGGAAAACAAGTAAAAGCTTAAGAGTTTTAAAATATAAGCAGACACATTTTTAAAAAGGAAGGTCAGGTGGTTTGCTTTATCTTCAAACTGTATTTCAATAAGCATACTAACCTATGTTATCGATTTTGTGAAGAAATTTCAATTTCTTACTCATCTATTTTATAAAAATAGAAATGGATAGATAATGTAGATAGTTGGATAGATAAACAGTTGCAAAGCAATATATAGCTGAGTGGGTACAACATTAGAGAGATGAATCCACAAACTTTATTAATATACCAATCTGCCTATTCCATACATAGCAAACACTACTGCTGAAGCAATATTTAAGAAAAAAAACAACTTTTAAAATTAATTTATGTAGGATTCAATAAGTCTATGTGCATTCAAGGTCCCAAGAGTACACAAAAAATAATTATATTTCAGAATTCAGCATCATCAAATTTACTAGATTCACATCGTGCCACACATGCATCTGTATTTTATTGCGTACACTCTGGCATTTACTCTGCTTCACAGCTCTTTGAGGTAGGAGCAAACAGAGGGAAGAGACGTTAAATCCCAAACTAAAGGCTACAAAGCTGGGCTATGTGATTTGTAAAAAACCATCATTTTGTTTCCTTGTGAACAAGAGCATCATTCATGATTTACATCTTGGTAGTTCCCTGGCTGGATTTATCTTTAAAATTTTTTTGTTAATCCTCACCAGAGCATATTTTCCCACTGTTTTTTAAAGAGAGTGTAAGTGAGGGACAGAGAGAAAGAAACATCAATGTGAGAGAGACACATCAATTGGTTGTCTCCTGCACCTGCCCCGACCAGGGATTGAGCCTGCAACTGAGGCATATGCCCTTGGTCAGAATAGAACCTGGGACCGTTCAGTCTGTGGGCTGAAGATGCTCTATCCACGGAGCCAAACTGGCTAGGGCTATCTTTTAAACTTATTATCAAAGTCTTATATTGCATCTAGCAATATGAAATTTTTGTTCCCAAATTCTGTTCATTAGAACATTAATTCTAAGAGATAATAATAGGTGTTGTATAATCAGTAAATTTGATAAACATTGTATTAAAGAAATTTAAACATATTTTCTTTATTACAGGAATTATCTAAGATATTCAATGACTAATGTGTTGTGATTCAGAGAACAGCATGCAATCTCCAATCATATTTGATGATGGCAACAATTGGTTTATTGTTTTAAGAAGATGCATTATTTTTTCATTAATCAGTGTTCATTAGTTTTAAAACTTTATAAAAATTGACAAAATGGCATAAAGTGCAAATAGGACAAAATCAAGCGACTCATTCATTTGAAATATATATGAGAAAAAATGATTTCAAAATATTTTCTCCCACTACTGTTAATCAATATAACCTATTATGCCTTGCTCTTGAGGAGTAAGATGTATTATTTAATCCTCACATATTTTTATGTCATAGTAAAATAAGTAGCTTGAACATGAGGCCCACATTGTGATGATATTATCAAGGAAAATAATATATACTTCTGAAATTACATGTTTCAGAAGTTGTTTGTTTAGTTAGGCACTCACCAATTTAATAATTTACTAATAACTATTTTATTATTTTAAATTATTTATTGTTGAAAGTTTTACATATTTCTCCTTCATCCCCATTATTCTTCCCTGCCTGCTCCCACTCCCCCAGCACAGGCCCCCACCCACCTATTGTCTGTGTCCAATGGTCATGCTCATATACTTGGATACAAGTCTTTCGGTTGATCTCTTACCCCCCACCTTCCCCTAGCTTCCCTCTGAGGTTTGATGGTCTGTTCGATGTTTCTATGTCTCTGGATCTATTTTTGTTCATCAGTTTATGTTGTTCATTATATTCCACAAATGAGTGAGATCATGTGATATTTATGATTGATTCTATAGCTTAGACTGTGAAATGATACAAAAAAGACATACAAATAATTAGAATGATAATTAAAAATCAGAAATATTGGTCTTATTAAGTTTTTTAAATATTACACTTCTATTTACACAATTACTACTACTGAAGTTTAAAATATGGTTACTATTTATTTAGCACTTACACTTACATTAGAGACTCAGGCACCATTAAGTACACCATTAAGTACACCATTAAAGTACACCATTAAGATTACGTACGAGCACAGACTTTGAGTAAAATGTGGTATTAAAATCAGATATGCACTTTTATTAGCTGTACAAGCATGGTCAGCTACTTCACCTCTCCACACATTAATTTTTTTTACCTTTTACATGAGAATAATAATAGGGCTTTTCTGAGAAATAAGTGAAATAAAATATTTAAAATTAACAACTAAAAATAATAAGCATTCAATTAATGCTAGGTAGTACTTACACCAGTAGTTTTCCCATTTTGTTAATATAACCTCTAAAAGCCTTCAAAAACTATTTCTCTTTGTAATTTTTTTTACTATTGGCAAAACATTTAAATGTCACTAAATATGCAGAAATGGAGAAAACAAGTTAAATTTATCATTATTAAAAATTTTAAATGAAGGTTCAAATGTGTGCAATATCAATAAAATGTCACTGCAATTTGATACCCTATATCATCCTTAGAAAACTAAACAAGTTTTTCAGAAAATTTACTTAAATGAACAAGTGTCTACAAATGGAAGATATTTGAGTATAACCATGTCAATCAATATCTGAACTCCAAGATTATAAGCCAAAAATTATATAATAATCTTTTATCAGCCTTTATGCCTATTGACCTAACAATTGGTAACTGAGATGAAGTCTTCCTTTAATTATGTTGAAACAAACAAACAAACAAAAAACACCCGACCTACAAAATACCTTATTACCCAATTGTTAGTGTAGTTCACTTTCTTGTTATTGCTACCAATATTTAAAAAATTCTTTCAGTGGCTACGTTTAACTTTCCAGAACAGATTCTCCTAATGAGATTAGAATCATTTGATATTTATAAATTTGAGGTGTGCACTGCAATTTGGGACAGCTCAGTTTGGAAAAGAGAACTCCCAGGAAAGTCTCTGACAGATGATTACTAGGAATGAGTATACGAAATTTGAAGTCTGGGAAATTTATTTCCCTTATGCTTTTCATTGACAAATAATCATTAAAAAGTTTTTGTGTACTCAAGAAGCATGCATGTCTCATTTTGAAGAAAACAGTAATTTTTAGTCCTTGGGACAATTCTGTCAACAAGTAAATGTAAGTCCGTGCTTATAGATAAGGAGGGGAAAAGCTTATAGAGGTTAGATAACCTGCCAAAGTCATAAGACTAATAAGTGGCTACGTTGGCATCTATGCCAGGTAGACTAATGTCAGGCCTGCACTCATACCATCACATGTGCTGGAACAAAAGGTGCCTGAGCCTTCACATTAAAACTCACAGTGAAAAGTACACTTAAACAATGTTTTTGAGAGAGATTGAATTTTTATTAGGACATTGGAAGAGGATAAAATCATGTGTCAAAAAAACACACAAAACAACACACCTGAAATACCTTATTGCCCCAATACTATATCTAAATGAGTCCACATTTAACATTTCTAAAATCTGGATACATATTGCAATTGACAGTATGACCCAACCTGATTGACAGAGTTCCATTTTCTTAATGATATATAGTGCATAAGTATTTTTTTTCTACTGATGACATCAAATTTAAACTGAAGAACAAGATAAACAACTAGAAATATCATTCTACAGCATAAATGTGGTGAGCTTGCATGAGATGACCTCATGCTGATTAGAAGTAGAAATATGCAACCAAATAAAACTTTATTTTGGACCCTGAGAATATGCATTAAAGTTTATGCTATTTAAATATAGACCCTGTACTTTTTACCAACTTGTTCAGTTACTGATAACTAAATATTAATTATTTTATAATTATTAATGTTTCTGAAAAAGCACATGAACATTCTGCTCAAGTTTTGTTCACTGACTGAATATTTATAAACTTAAGAAACAAAATAAAACAAAATTACATAATATTTGGTATGTAGATTTTAAATTTAAAAAAATCAACCATATGTTTATAATCTATGGCAAATTTATATGTCAAGAGCTAACTTGATTATAAGATGCACTAAGTTCAAAATTATTGTGTAATAGCATTCTGAAGAAAAGGAGGTAAACTTCTATGTAAGTGGAAATAAAGACATTTCTGGTTTTTGAAGTTATCTGAAATTCCACTTTAATGATTCCTTTACCCCATATCAATTATTTTTTAGTAGTAGCATTCACTACAACTAAGTATTTGCATAAAAGTACTATGTAATTAATTTTATTTCCCAAGGTAGATATTAGATTTGTATCAGAAGATATAAGAAGTTTAAAAAATTTTGTTTTATGGTTATTTATATATTTACTATCATGAAGTATACAGATCTTTGTTTTCTTATCATGTTATCACAATTACATATGTTATTGTAAATTTGGCCCAACCTTATCATGTACAAAATCAAGAGTGAACCCTAAGGTAAACTATGGACTGTAGGTGATTATGATGTATCAATATAGATTCATCCTTAGTAATAAATGTACCACTCTGGTAAGTAATGTTGATAATAGGGAAAGCTATACAGGTGTGGGGCTGAGGTATATGTGAAATCTCTGTACCTTTCTTTCAATTTTTTTGTAAAATTAAAAGTGTTCTTAATAAAATCTTTAAAAAATAAAAAAGATCAACAATTTCAAATCCACACTAGAGTTATATGTCCCTACATGCCATCCTATGAATAACAACTTAGGTTTTAGCATCCTTTCTAAGAATAAAACAGTGAAAATTTCTCAGAATAAGAGTTCCTACTGCACACTTGCCAGAAAGGCTATCTATACTAATAAAAGGGTAATATGCTAATTAGAGCAGACATCTTCCAGACAAAGCCATGGTGGCGGGGCTGAGGCAGAGGCAGTTAGGGAGATCAGGCCAGCAGGGAGAGCAGGTAGGGGGATCAGGCCAGCACAGGAGAACAGTTAGGGAGATCAGGCCGGCAGGGGAGAGCAGTTAGGGGATCAGGCTGGCAGGGGAGAGCAGTTAGGGAGATCAGGCAGGCAGGCAGGTGAGCGGTTTGGAGCCAGCAGTCCCAGATTGCGAAAGGGATGTCTGACTGCCAGTTTAGGTTCAATCCCGCAGGGCCTAAACCAGCAGTCGGACATCCCTCTTGCAATATGGGACTGCTGGCTCTGAACCCCTCACCTGCCTGCCTGCCTGATTGCCCCTAACCAGTCACCTTCCTGCCTGATCGCCCCTAACTGCTCGCCTGCCTGCCTGATTGCCCCTAACCACCTCTGCCTCGGTCCCCGCTGCTGTGGCTTCATTCAGAATGATGTCTGGAAGGTCGTTGGGCTGTCCGGTCTAATTAGCATATTATGCTTTTATTATTATAGATAGCCAAGATCTGGGATCTGGAAACAGTCCAAGTGACCATCAGTAGATGAGTGAATAAAAAAGATGTGTTACATTTATATAGTGGAATGCTACAGGGCTATAAAAAACTTTTACTTTTTGTGACAGCATGGAGATTATTATGCTATGTAAAATAAGCCAGTCAGAAAAGTAAAATAATCCAGTTAGAGAAAGACATATACCATATGATCTCACTTATATGTGGAATGCAATGAACAAAATAAACTGATGAACAAAATAGAATCAGAGGCATGAATACAAGGAACAGACTGACAGATGTCAGAGGGGAAGGGAGTTGGGCAGACTGATGGAAGAAGATGAAGAGATTAGCTAAAGATCACACTCTATATAGTCGCATGGACACTGAAACAGTGTGGTGATAGCCATGGGGAGAAGGAGACGGGGGCTGATGCAGGTGGGCAAAGTGGGGGAAAATGGGGCACATCGTAATAGTGTCAACAACAAAAATAAAGTAAAAAAAACAAAACCCTGAGTTTCTTTTTTCCATAAATCTATCTTTTTTTTTTAAAAATATACTTTATTGATTTTTTACAGAGAGGAAGGGAGAGAGATAGAGAGTCAGAAACATCGATGAGAGAGAAACATCGATCAGCCGCCTCCTGCATATCTCCTACGGGAGATGTGCCCGCAACCCAGGTACATGCCCTTGACCGGAATCGAACCTGGGACCTTCCAGTCCGCAGGCCGACGCTCTATCCACTGAGCCAAACCGGTTTCGGCCATAAATCTATCTTTTAATGTTCCGAACTAACAGGTTTTGATTATTTGCTCCCTCACTTTCTTTATAAGAGAAATTTGAAGGGTTATAAAGTTTTACAATTGCATGACCTGAGAGAATTCATATATAAATGTTGTATTTATACATGAAAAAATACATGTTTATTTCAAATATCATATGTATATTGGATTTTATATTAAATGTGAATTTTTTTGTAAGAACACATTAAAATATCACTACATATGAACAATGAGAACTCTCAGAGAAAAAGATATAGAGCATATAGCCAATTAATTATTGAAGATGGTATATTGATATAAATGTTAATTTGGCCCTAACCGGTTTGGCTCAGTGAATAGAGCGTCGGCCTGCGGACTGAAGGGTCCTAGGTTCAATTCTGGTCAAGGGCATGTACCTTGGTTGTGGGCATATCCCCTGTAGGGGGTGTGTAGAAGGCTCAATGTTTCTCTCTCATCGATGTTTCTAACTTTCTATCCTTCTCCCTTCCTCTCTGTAAAAAAATCAATAAAATATGTTTAAAAATGTTAATTTGTCATTTGTTATGTCTATAAACAAAATCCAACATATTCATGCATTATCAAAACAATAATTAAACTTTGAGTTCCTAGTATATCCTTGATACTTAGCTATATTATTCTAAGTTCATATATTACCTCAAACTAGTGTTTTTATTTGTTTGTTGTCATTGCATTATATGGTGTTGTGTCTGAGCCTAAGAGAGAAACTTTAATCAAAAAGTATTTCATATCCTATGAAATAGGGAGGAAACTTAGACTATATAGTTATATATATTGAATTACTAACCTTAGATTTTCTGTCTTTGAAGGTATGTCTCCATAAACATTTCCATGTCACTGCTGTTCTGGTCATAGTAATTCTGGCCAAAATTTCTGAGAAACACTGCCAGAAATGGCTAATCAATTCCCCTAAGTAACCTTGAGAAGGAAGATTCTGAAATAGTTCCAGAGTTTTATTTTTATCGTTTGCCCCCCCCCCCAAATCTTCTGCTTCTTATTCATATTTGCTTATCTTCCTTTGTGACATTCAATTATATTTTCTATTATTATCTCTAGTCATGGATTCCTATTATATATTTTGATTGATGCCTAGATCTTGTCTAAAATTCTGATTTTACTTTGAACTTTATTTAAAATTTATGAATATTTCTTTCTCAGGGGATCTTACTATCACTTTCACACTCCCCCCCCCCCGCCCCCACCACCCCCACATGTCAAATTTAGCAACTCTTTACTTCCCCACAATTACTAATTGGATCAATTTAGATCACATAATACTCTCTAAGTGTAAATATATGCTTAAATTCATATGACTTACAAATAATAATCACTTTAAAATAGGGTTTTCTTTCCTGCTGCTAAATTAATCAAAGAAAGTAACCATTACACTAAGGCCTATGTGACCTGGTGGGCTATATAAGCAAATCAAAACCTAAGCCTGTAAATGTCTCAAGGTTACAAAATCAAAATCTAAGGTCAACCAGTCACTAAAAACAAAATTGGCTTCAAGCTATAGTCAACCAATAATTTCCTTACTTTACTTCTGCCTTTTTTCTATAGTGGAGTGCTCCCACCACTCCCAGTTTGATCTGCCCTATTCAAATGGATTTTTGCTTAAAGAAACTCTTAAAATTTAATAGCCTCAGTTTGTCTTGTTTTTTTTTTTTTTAAATCCTCACCCAAGGATATTCTTATTTATTTTAGAGAGAGGAAGGGAGAACCAGAGAGAGAGACATGGATCTATTGGTTGCCTCCCACTTGCACCATGAATGGGGATCGAACCTGCAACCTTTTCAATGTACAGGAGGATGTTCCAACCAACTGTGCTACCTGGCCAGGGTTGTTTGTCTTTTATGTCTTATTTATTTATTATTATTATTTTTTGATCTTTAATTTCTTTATTGATTAAGGTATTACATATGTGACCTCATTCCCCCCATAAACCCTCATCCCCCTGTTGTCTGTGTCCATTGGTTATGCTTATATGCATGCATATAAGTCCTTTGGTTGATCTCTCCCCCTTACCCCCACCCTCCCCTACTTTCCCTCTGAGGTTTGACAGTCTGATTGCTGCTTCTCTGTCTCTGGATCTGTCCCTGTTCATCAGCCTATGTTCACTATATTCCACAAATGAGTGAGATCATGTGATATTTATCTTTCTCTGACTGGCTTATTTCACTTAGCATAATGCTCTCCAGTTCCATCTATGCTGTTGCAAATGGCAAGAATTCCTTCTTTTTTACTGCAGCATAGTATTCCATTGTGTAGTATTCCACAGTTTTTTAATCTACTCATCTGCTAATGGGCACTTAGGCTGATTCCAAATCTTAGCTATGGTGAATTGTGCTGCTATGAACATAGGGATGCATATATCCTTTCTGATTGGTGTTTCTAGCTTCTTGGGATATATTCCTAGACGTAGGATCACTGGGTCAAATGAGAGTTCCATTTTTAGTTTTGTGAGGAAACTCCTAGCTGTATTGGCCTGCTTTCCCACCAGCAGTTCAAAAGGGTTCCTTTTTCTCCACGTCCTCTCCAACACTTGTTGTTTTTTGTTGATTTGCTGATGATAGCCATTCTGACAGGTGTGAGATGATACTGCATTATCGTTTTGATTTGCATCTCTAGTATAATTAGTGACTTTAAGCATGTTTTCATATGTCTCTTGGCTTTCTGTATGTCCTCTTTGGAAAAGTGTCTATTTAGGTCCCTTGCCCATTTTTTGATTGGATTGTTTATCTTCCTTTTGTTAAGTTGTATGAGTTCTCTGTAAATGTTGGAGGTTAAACTTTTATCGGTGATAACATTAGCAAATACATTCTCCCATGCTGTGGACTTTCTTGTTCTTTTTTTGATGGTTTCCTTTGCTGTGCAGAATATTTTATTTTGATGTAGTCCCATTTGTTTATTTTCTCTTTTGTTTCCAATGCCCTCGGAGCAGTATCAGTGAAGAAATTTCTCTGGCATATGCCTGCGATTTCACTGCCTGTGGATTCCTCTAGTATTTTTATGGTTTCCCATCTTATGTTTAAGTCCTTTATCCATTTTGAGTTTATTTTTGTGTATGGTGTAAGTTGGTGGTCTAATTTCATCTTTTAGCATGTATCTGTCCAATTTTCCCAACACCATTTATTGAAGAGACTGTCTTGACTCCATTGTATGCTCTTGCCTCCTTTGTCAAATATTAATTGGGCATAGTGGTTTGGGTCGATTTCTGGGTTCTCTATTTTATTCCATTGATCTATATGTCTGTTCTTGTGCCAGTACCAAGCTGTTTTAAGAACAGTGGCTTTGTAATACACAGATATCTGGTATTGAGATCCCACCTACTTTGTTCTGCTTTCTCAGGATTGCTGCAGCTATTCGAGGTCTTTTTTTATTCGAGATGAATTTTTGAAACGTTTGTTCTAGATCTGTGAAATATGCCGTTGGTATTTTAATGGGGATTGTATTGAATCTATAGATTGCTTTGGGTAGTATGGACATTTTGATGATGTTGGTTCTACCAATCCATGACCACGGTATGTTCTTCCATCTGTTTATGTCTTCCTCTATCTCTTTTTTCAGTGTCCTGTAGTTTTTCACATATTGGTCTTTTACCTCCTTAGTTAAGTTTATTCCTAGGTAGCTTAATTTTTTTGGTGCGATGGTAAATGGAATTGCTTTTTTAGGTTCTCTTTCTGTAAGTTCACTATTGGTGTAAAGAAATGCCATAGATTTCTTGGCATTAATTTTGTATCCTGCTACATTGCCGAATTTGTTTATTAAGTCTAATAATTTTTTGATGGAGTCTTTAGGGTTTTCTATGTACAGTATCATGTCATCTGCAAATAAGGACAGTTTTACTTCTTCTTTTCCAATTTGGATGCCTTTTATTTCTTCTTCTTGTCTGATCACAATGGCTGGTACTTCCAGTACTATGTTGAACAGGAGTGGTGAGAGTGGGCATCCCTGTCTTGTTCCTGTTCTTAGGAGAAATGGTTTTAGTTTTTGACCATTGAGTATGATGTTAGCTGTGGGTTTGTCATATATGGCTTTTATTATGTCGAGGTATGATCCTTCTATTCCTCCCTTGCTGAGAGTTTTTATCAAGAAAGGATGCTGGATTTTGTCAAATGCTGTTTCTGCATCAATTGATATGACTATGTGATTTTCATTTCTCAATTTGTTTATATGATGTATCACGTTTATTAATTTGCAGATATTGTACCATCCTTGCATCCCCGGGATAAATCCTACTTGCTCATGGTGTATGATCTTTCTGATGTATTGGTGGATCCAATTTGCTCAAATTTTGTTGAGTATTTTGGCATCTATGTTCATAAGGGATATTGTCCTATAATTCTTTTGAATTGTGTTATCTTTATCTGGTTTTGGTATTAGGGTGATGCTGGCTTCATAGAATGAGCTTGGAAGTGTTCCTTCCTCTTGAATTTTTTGAATAGTCTGAGGAGGATAGGTTTTAGTTCTTCCTTGAATGTTTGGTAAAACTCCTCTGTGAAGCCATCTGGTCCCTGGCTTTTGTTTGCTGGAAGCATTTTGATGACTGCTTCAATTTCTTCCATAGTTATTGGCCTATTGAGATTTTTAGATTCTTCCTGATTGAGTTTTGGAAGGTTGTATTTTTCTAGGAATATGTCCATTTCCTCCAGGTTGTCTAATTTGTTGGAGTAGAGTTGTTCATTGTATTTTTTAACTATCCTTTGAATTTCTGTTGGGTCTGTTGTTATTTCACCTCTTTCATTTCTCATTTTGTTTATTTGGGTTCTCTCTCTTTGCTTCTTGGTGAGCCTGGCTAGAGGTTCATCAATCTTGTTTATCCTTTCAAAGAACCCGCTCTTGGTTTCACTGATATTTTGTATTGTTTTTTTGGTCTCTATGTCATTAATTTCTGATCTGATCTTTATTATCTGCTTCCTTCTGCTCACTCTGGGCTTTTCTTGTTGCTCTCTTTCTAATTCTTTGAGTTGTAGAGTTAGATGATTTACTATCATTTTTTCTTGTTTTTTTGAGGCAGGTCTGTAGAGCTATAAACTTCCCTCTCAGAACTGCTTTCATTGTGTCCCATAGATTTTGGATTGTTGTGTTTTATTGTCATTAGTTTCCAGGATGTTTTTAATTTCTTCTTTGATCTCATTGGTAACCCAATCATTATTTAGTAGCATGCTATTCAGCTTCCAGGTGTTTGAGTTTTTTTGATTGTTTTTATTGTAGTTTATTTCTAATATTATGTCATTGTGGTCTGAGATGCTTGGTATGATTTCAATCTTATTGAATTGGGGAGACTTTGCTTTGACCCAATATGTGGTCTATTTTTGAAAATGTCCCATGTGCACTTGAGAAGAATGTATATTCCATGGCTTTGGGGTGAAATGTTCTGAAGATGTGAATTAAGTCCATCTGATCTAATGAGTCATTTAGGATTGCTGTTTCTTTGCTGATTTTTTGTCTAGAGGATTTATCTAGTGATGTCAGTGGTGTGTTTAAGTCCCCTACTATGATTGTATTGTTGTTGATCTCTCCCTTGATATCTTCCAGGAGTTGTTTTTTTTTTATGTATTTGGGTGCTCCTGCATTGGGTGCATATATGTGTATCAGGGTTATATCCTCTTGTTGTATCGATCCCTTTAGTATTATGAAGTGGCCTTTCTTATCTCTTGTTATGGCCTTCACTTTGAGGTCTATTTTGTCAGATATAAGTATTGCTACCCCAGCTTTTTTTCATTTCCATTTGCATGAAAGATATTTTTCCATCCCTTCACATTCAGTCTGTGTAAGCCCTTTGTTCTGAGGTGGGTCTCTTGTAGACATCATATATATGGGTCATGTCTTTTTATCCATTCAGCCACTCGATGTCTTTTGATTGGAGCATTTAATCCATTTACGTTTAAAGTTATTATTGAAAGATACTTGTTTGTAGTCATTTCTATTTTTGTGCCTGTGTTGTTTCTTACCTTTTTATTTCTTCTTTTCACAGCATTCTCTTTAGCATTTCTTGCATTGCTGGCTTGGTGGTGATAAACTCCCTTAGCCTTTTTTGTCTGTGAAGCTCCTGATTTCCCCTTCAATTTTGATTGATAGTCTTGCTGGATAGAATATTCTTGGGTTCAGTCCTTTGCTTTGCAGCACTTTGTATACCTACTTCCATTCCCTTCTAGCTTGATGAGTTTCTGTTGTGAAATCATTTGATAATCTGATGCAGGATCCTTTGTAGGTAACTCTCTGTTTCTCTCTTGCAGCCTTTAAGATTTTCTCTTTGTCATGAACATTTGCCATTGTTATTATGACATGTCTTGGTGTGGGTCTTTTGGGATTCATTGCTGGAAGCCGATCCATCCTTGCTGCTTGACACAGTCACTGCAGGGAAGAAACATCTGCACAGCATATGTTTCAAGGGACCTGGCATATATGGCATACTGTTCTTAATATGTTTGCTCACCTTCTTGGAGCTGTGTTTTAACAAAGGTCACCTCTCCGAGAAAGGTTGTTTCCCCATGTAGGGATTTTTCCCTGAAGTTAGGGAGGGAATAAAACCCCTTAATTAAATACCAGGCAGGTAGTTAATCACTTTAACTATGAACAATCACCCTTAAGCTACATAATCTTTACTCCCTGGAATGGAGATAAGAAATGCCCTAACCTTTGTAATAGAAATTGACAGGATTAAAATCACCTGGTATAAATACAGATGTAACAAGACAATAAAAGACAGAACTTGGCTGGAGATCCTGGACAGAACCTGGCTGGAGATCCTGGCTAGAGAACCTGGCTAGGCTGCTGATCAACTGAACGCTGCCTTCGTGTCCTTCATTCTTCGCCGACTCTGTCCACACCTTTGGGACCCCTGGACCTGCTGGGGTTGGACCCCAACAATTCATCTTGCTTGGGACTCTCTGTACTTGTGTAATTTTATTCTTCCTCATATCTGGCAAGTTTTCTGTCATTATTTTTTCAAATAGATTTTCTAATCCTTGCTGCTCTCTTGTCCTCCTGGCAGCCCTATTATGTGTATGTTACTTCGTTTCAAGTTGTCCCAAAGCTCCCTTAGGCTCTCCTCCTGCTTTTTAATTTTTTTCTTCAGTTGCTGTTCAGATTGAGCTTGTTTCTCTACCTTATCTTCTAACTCACTAATTCTATCTTCTGCTTCTTCTAGTCTGCTGTTGAAACCTTCCATGGTGTTTTTGATTGTAGCTATATCACTTTTCATTTCTTCCTGATTTTTGCATAGGTTGTTGATTTTCTCATCCATCCGGTGAATGAATTGTATGTTGCATGCTTCAATTTCACTAATTTTCTTTCTTGGCAACTCCTCATTTTCTTTCCTCTGGGGATTGTGTCGTCTCCCCATTTTGACTATTACCAGAAGGTTCAAATGTCGAGTTGTGTGGGCCTGGGCCATGTGCAGTGGGAGCTTCACAGCGCCCTAGTGTCACTGAAGAGCTCCGACACTAAGATGTGTGGCTTTCATGGGTTGGTGGGAACCAGGATCTCCCAGAGCCAGCATTACCAGTGCTCAGTGTGGCCTAGTGTGCTCACCTAGAATCAGGGACCCCGCCTGCACCATGCTGAAACAGAGACCCCCTTGGCATGTGTTGAAAATCAGAGCCCCCTAGCGTGTGCCAGGAGTCAGAGTTTCCCAAGAATCCAGTATCTCAGCCTTGTGCTGAGAATCAGGGTCCCTGTGTGCACATGCACCAAGAATTGGAGTCACTGGCTCTTAGTGTGAATGCGCTGGGAATCAGGGATCCCAGGTGCACGTGATAAGAAACAGAGTCAAGTCACTGGTGCTTAGTGCTGCCTCCTGCCCGAAGAATCGGGTCCTGGTCAGCTCGGGGGACTTCAGTGAGCGCTTGCCCCGAATTGAAGTCAGGTGACACTGCCACCCTGCATGGGCTTTGGGTTTGGTCGCCCGATAGTGTTATGGGGAACAGATTCCCAGTGTCCACACACTCTCAGGCTCATGTTCCTGCAGCGGTGCTGTGGGGAACAGATTTCCAGTGTCCCTGCACTCTCAGGCTCAAGTTCCTGCAGCAGGGGTGGGTCTATCAGTTACTATGGCACTGTCCGAAAGCTTGGGGGGAGGGGGATGGGCTCTGTTACTCACAGAAATCTGCGGCTGGGATGTCTGGATTCTTGGTGTCTGTGGGTCTGTAGGTGTGGTCACAGGTCTCTGTCCCCACTGGCTGCAGGGTCCTGGTTTGCGTCTGAAACCAGACTAGGTGGTGCTGAGGCCAGGATCCTAGTCTCAAGCAGCTCTGTTTCTCAAGATGGCATGGTCTCTGTGCCCGCGCTGGCCGCCCAGGAGTGTCCACGCTGGGAGTGGGGCTCCGCCGTCTAAGACTGCCCGGTTTGGCAGCCCCTTGGAAGACCTGCAGAATCTAATCTAACTGTCCCTAGCTCATACACACACACACCACACACGTCCACACACTCCTCTATTGCTCCCTTACTCACTCACACTCTCTCCCTCCCTACCTTCCTGCCAGTCGCCATCTTCCCTCTTTATCTGTTAGTCTTTTAACACCATATTTTGTGAACACTATAAAAGAAGAGGTTTTTTTAATCTGAAGTTTTATTTTGTTCTTTTAAAATTTTAACCTTGTTTTAGAATTTATTCTGATAAAATGCTACATGAATGCATAATATCATTAATATATGCTTGTGCTTTGCATAACAAATATTTTTTTAATGTTTTAGAAATATACTAGAATATTCAAATAATAAGGATCTTCCTATGTTATGTAGCTCTTTTAAGTGATGGTTGGATAATAGAGACTACAGGTACTATAACAAGATATTGGGCATTTCAAGTAATGTATTTGAGCCTTAATCTGCTCTATCTTAAAATACTTACATGGCCTAATACAATTGCCATTCTATTTGAAGGCTTGTATATTATTATTTTGATTATGGGCCATTAAGATTAACAAGTTTTATGAGGCCTAAAGAAAATTTTTCATGGAGACTTTAATTAAGATGGTGGCATAATTCACAGCATGTTTACATGCTGCTGGCATGGTGAATTTAACATAACTATTAATTGTTAAGGGAAAGAAAATTAAGTCAAGAAGGAAGAATGAAGCTCTGAGACTGGGGGCAGGATTATTGTTTTTTTGTCTCTTTACTTCTTAACATTTTGTGTGACACACAGTGTTAAGTGCTCTGTGTGAGTTAAGCCATTTTTTAAAATATTTTTTTTTATTGATTTTTTACAGAGAGAAAGGGAGAGGGATAGAGAGTTAGAAACATCGATGAGAGAGAAACATCGATCAGCTGCCTCCTGCACACCCCCTACTGGGGATGTACCCGCAACCAAGGTACATGCCCTTGAATAGAATCGAACCTGGGACCTTTCAGTCCGCAGGCCGATGTTCTATCCACTGAGCCAAACCGGTTACAGCAAGTGAGTTAAGCCATTTAATCGTCACAACTTAAATAGATATGGAAACTGAAAACCAAAAGATTAAGCCCAATGCCACAGTTCTAGACAGTGGGGGAGATGAAAATCCAGCTCTCTGTTCCTTGTGTTTGCACTCAGCAACAAATATTTACTTTTAGAGTCATGCAATGGTATACGACCTGTTTCGTCTTTGGGAGGCAGTCTTCATTCCTTTCACATGACCTACTGTGAAAATGGCAGTCACTCCTTAAAACTTGGAAAAAGGCCCCTGGAGTCAATTAAACTTATATGCATAGATGCATAACCCTGGACACAGACAACAGTGCGGTGAAGGCCTTGGGTAGGGGTGAGGGTGGGTAGAGGGGAGCAAGGGCGGGGGGGGGGAGGGGCATCTGTAACACTTTCAATAATAAAGATCAATTCAAAAAATGAATACTAGTAAAAGCTAAAAAGAAAAAATGCACCATATGAGCCTACATATTACTTAGAAAACATTAGGAAAGAACACACAAAAAATATGTTTTTTTGAGCCTTGTAAATAAAGATTAGAAAGTTTAAAATGTTATATTTTAAAATATATTTTTTATTGATTTCAGAGAGGAAAGGAGAAGGAAAGAGAGAGAGAAACATCACTGATAAGAGAAAAACATTGATCGGCTGCCTCCTGCACACCCCACACTGAGGATGGAGTCTGCAACCTGGGCATGTGCCCTGACTGGAATCGAACTGTGATCTCCTAGTTCATAGGTCGATGGTCAACCACTGAGCAACACAGGCCAGGCAAGTTTAAAATGTTTTGCAAAATAAATAACCATCTCTATTTCAAGGAGATTCTGTAGCAATATATGAAGACCAACCAATTTCTTTAGAGCTTCCTATAGCAAGGGAGTCAGCTACCTTTGTATGCATGTGGCAGAAACTCAAAAGCAGGCAGATGAGTGAAAAGACTTCATAGTGGTGAAAAGTTTCCATTTTGTCCTGATTGAAGGCTATTGTCGTGGGGAAGGCTCTTGGCTGTGCTGACTAGAAGTGGAGAATACTATGTGATGAAATAAAACTGCAAGATCTAGCCCACAAGCACTGAAAGAAACTGGGACAGGACCAGATTGTGAGGATTTTTAATAAGGGTATGGAGAGATAAAATTGGATATGGAAAATTTTGTTGACTTAAGAGCACTTTCCCAAGTTCAAGCAGTTAGCACCATGATGAGAACCATAAGAAAAGGCTCTTGGTAACCTTGAAGGAGTTATAGCCCAAACTTGTGAAGTTAAAATGTGAAAATTGCCCCAATGGTGAGAGAATGGACAATATGACAGAGAAATGCGTCCTTAATTAAATGGATATACTATGTATGACTAGGAAACCCACCATAGATCATGTTCCACTGAAAGATCTAAAGGATACTCCATATACCAAGGCTGTAAAAGTTTAGAGGGGGCCCGGCTGGTGTAGCTCAGTGGTTGAGCATCTACCTATCAACCAGGAGGTCACAGTTTGATTCCAGGGTTGTGGGCTCGACCCCTGGTAGGGGGTGTTGCAGGAGGCAGCCAATCAATGATTCTCTGTCATCATTGATTTTTTTTTTTTATCTCTCTCCCTCTTCCTTCCTCTCTGGAGGAAAAAAAAAGAAAGTAGAGAGGGGCCGCATAATTAGTAATGTTATTGGGGGCTCTTCTCCATGGGTAGATATTGACAGCAGGAGAGATTATAACTGGACTAGAGGCCTGGTGCATGCATTTGTGCACTAGTGGGGTCCCTTGGCTTGGCCTGCGGGATCAGGCTGAAACCGGCTCTTTGACATCCCCCGAAGGGTCCTGGATTGTGAGGGTGCAGGCCACGCTGAGGGACCCCACTGGTGCATGATCAGGGCCGGGGAGGGATGCAGGAGGTCTCCAGGGCATGTCTGGCCTATCTCGCTCAGTCTCAATGGGCTGGACCCCAACAGCAAGCTCACCTACGGGTCAGAGCATCTTTCCCCTGGCGGTCAGTGCACATCATAGTGAGCAGTTGAGCGGCCTTAGCATATCATTAGCATATTACACTTTGATTGGTTGAATAGATGACCAGATGACTGGACACTTAGCATATTAGACTTTTATTATATAGGATATGTTTGCTAGCATGTACATGTTAGGACCACAAAATGAGAGAAGTTAAAAGTTACACTTAAATGACAGAGAAGGGATCTCAATTTCCATGACTACCAAGGGTATATGTGGGTATGTATTTTAATAAAATTATTATAATTAGTAGAGTACAACTAATACTGACTTAAGTAAAATGACAATTTACTGGTCAATGTAACTGAAAAATCCAAGGGAAGAACATCTTTCTATGTCTGGTAACATTGGATTCAGGGAAAAAAATTCTTTATGGGTCTCTTCTGCTATCTTCATCACTGCCTCTACTATCCTTTGTATTGGCAAGAACTTAAGCCAGACTCTCCCTTGTGTCAAGATGACTATCACTAGGTCCAAGAATGCCTCCCATTCTCCCACAAACACCACCAAAAAATGGAACACCTTCCCTAACTGCTCCAACAGTTTACTAGCATGGTAACATTTGCTAACATGTCTTGCTTTTTAGTTCATGTCCATACCTTATAGCTACTGTAATAAAAGATAAAGTTTGGCCAGTTCTGAGTCAAATGACAGTTCCTGGAGGTAAGCAAATATTTGCTTTTTTCCAAAACAAATTGAGTAAGGGAAGGATAAAAGTTTTGACTCGGGGTTTGTAATACTAGAACTACAATGCTGGGAGAGAGAGAGAGAGAGAGAGAGAGAGAGAGAGAGAGAGAGAGAGAGACTTATAAGAACAATCAAATACTTATTTAAAAAGGAGATAGAGCAGATTAAAACTACTCATACAGTATCACTATACATATACTACAAAAAATAGAAAGTCAGTATCAACAAAGAATGACAAGTTGAGTGCATAAGCCATGTTTTTGTTATCTACATTCACATGTGACAGAGCAAATTATAGAACTGCTAAATTTAGCATAATTTACTATTTTGTGACTTTAAATGCTACCATGAAACAAAAATAAACATATTTTACAATTTTATGAAATTATTGAATTATTTACATTAAATTACTTTAATGTTGCTTGATACATGTCAAAATATTTCAAATGAAATGATTATATTTATACTGATATGACTATAAATGTTGTACATTTTCATCATTTCAGTCCGTAAACTAATTTTAAAAATGGCTCTATTGGCAAGATACATGTTAGTAAAGTCAACATTCACCTTTCAAAATGTTATTTTGAAAATAGCTTGATTTTAGCTTTTTTGTTTTAAGAGAACATATTTTATGTAATAAAATTATGGTCCTTCCCAGGTCTTCACCACACTATTGCCTGTGTCCATGGGCTATATCTATATACATATAAGTTCCTGGGAGGGGCGGGTGTGGGGTGGAAAGGGTCAATGGGGAAAAAAAGGGACATCTGTAATACTTTCAACAATAAATATAAATTAAAAAAAAGATAAAGCCAAAAAAAAATTGTGGTCCTTGTAATTACAAGCAAGATATTATGTTAGTTATGATAGCAATAAAATAGGAATCCAGGGTTTTATTTAACTTTTCTCAACTGTTTTAGTTGCATTAGATATTCTAGAACAAAGGATAGTAAATTTGTTATCATTATAACTTTTATGACAAAATATGTTTAATCATCTAATGTATTCAAAACAATTAGTATAAATATAACAATAATTCAAATAGTGGTATTTATGGAATTTTGCTTTCCAAGTTTGTCAGATTTATATAACATACTGGGAGAAAACTAAGCATATGCTGTTTTGTCATAAAAAAAGTAATTCTGGAGGAAATTGCCACTTTAGAAAAGAACAAAAATACTCAAAGGTTTTAAGTGCTATGTTTATAATTCAGGTATAATTACAAAAGTTGAAATGAAATGATGAGAACCATCATAGATTTAGAATAAATTATGTCTAAACTAATTAAAACACACAACTGTTAAAGAAAATTCCACAAATTTTTAGAGAATCAATATTGATCACTATATGTCAACATAATACATATATTTCTATACTTTAATCATAACATTTAAAAGAAAAAATATATTATGGATTTATATAGAATAAAATGTGATCTGATATTTTTTTAGTTTTCACATTTAAAAATGTTATCTGTATTATTTAAGATTGCCTTAATCTATGAAAATAAAAAAACATGAGACATAGGAGTGATGATATATAGGAAGGCTTGAAATTCTGTTTATTGTTTTGTTTTGTTTTGTAAAGTTTTTATAATAGATTAAAATGGTTGTTTCAAAATTGTAGATCTATCGAGCTTCATAAAATGCAGTTTTTTAAAAAAGCATTTTCTCTTTTCAAAAAACATGCTGGTATAGAAATCTTATTTATGTTCAGAACTAAATCAATAATAACTGTTTCCATAATAATTTTTAAACTCAAAACAAAAAGCTAAAATGTTGTCTTAAACATTATCACCTCCTTGTTTAGGCCAAGTTAACCAAGGCTTACTCTACTGTATTGTAGATTTCTAAAAGATGTGACTAGGTTTCCCATAGTCAGAGGCTATAATCAATTATTAAAAAAAAATAGGCTTATTCTTAAAGCTATGTATACAAGCAACCTTATACAAGACTCTGAGATACCTCAATTAAGGAAACATTTATCTTTGTTTATAATGATTTGTCCACCTCATAATCCAAACATCTTGGAATAAATCAGCAAAAAACAAGAGCACAATAAGTATAAAATAAAGCAATAAGTCAATTAATAAGTCAGACTTTTGCAAAATTATTAATTAAAGTTCTTCAGTTGTAAACACCAAAATTTAGCTATGCATAATTAAGCAAAAAACAAATTTTCTGTGAGAGTTATCAGACAGTGTACAACATTTCCGGGGAACTGGAGAATAAATCTTAAAATTGTTCAGAATCTAGTAGAGTTTCTGTTTTAGGCAACAGAAACTCTTCTTTCATAGATAGATTCATCTATATACTATAACTAGAGGCCCGATGCATGAAATTCATGCAGGGGGGGGGGGGTCCGCTCAGCCTGGCCTGCACCCTCTCCAATCCAAGACCCTCAGG
>NW_005871072.1:2440458-2479836 GCF_000147115.1 Myotis lucifugus
CCAGTTTAGGCCCAATCTGGGATAGCTGGCTCCTAACTGCTTGCCTGCCTGCCTGCCTGATCTCCCCTAACCACCTCTGCCTGATGCCCCTAACTGCCTCTGCCTGCTGGACTGATTGTCCCTAACTGCCCTTCCCTGCTGACCTGATCACCCCCTAACTGTCCTCCCCTGCTGGCCTGATCGCCCCTAACTGCCCTCCCCTGCCAGCCTAATCGCCCCCTAACCTCCTCTGCCTAGGCCACTGCCGCCGTGGCTTTGTCCAGAAGATGTCTGGTCTAATTAGCATATTGCCCTTTTATTAGTCTAGATCAGGGGTGGGCAAACTTTTTGACTCGAGGGCCACAATGGGTTCTTAAACTGGACGGGAGGGCTGGAACAAAAGCATGGATGGAGTGTTTGTGTGAACTAATATAAATTCAAAGTAAACATCATTACCTAAAAGGGTACGGTCTTTTTTTTTTTTTAGTTTTATTCATTTCAAACAGGCCGGATCCAGCCCACAGGCCGTAGTTTGCCCACGGCTGGTCTAGATACAGATATACTCTACAACACTTTTCCTCTTGGCTCTGACATCACTCTTATCATTATTTAAAGTTTTAGATATTTAAATTAGTGTCATATCCTTTTGTTTAGGTAAAGAGGACATTTGTAATTTTTGCCTATCCTGGATTTACTTGCTTCACCAAATGTCTTCCTGGTTACCATTTGAGGTATTATTTCTCTACATGAAGCGTTGTATTTAAGCAAAAGCATCTCAAGATGACCTCCCATTAAAGTGACATGCTTAGCGAGTCAGACTCCCTGCAGTATTTTGAATCCTGAAGTAATGGCAAAGGGGAGAAATCATAACTGGAGTCATGCATTGGAGCAGAATAATTTTTGAGATCAGAAGAATTTGGCCTTTGAACACATTGACTACTATTTTTACAGTATAAAATTATTTAAAAACAAAAGAATAGCCAAACATATGCAGTAGTCCTTCCTTATCTGGTGTTAACATTTCTGCAGTTTCAGTTACCCAGGGTCAACCACAGTCTGAAATATTAAATGCAAAATTTCGAAGGCAAGCAATTCATCAGTTTTAAATTGTGCACCCTTCTGAGTAGTGTGATGAAATGTGTAGCTGTCCTGCTTTGTCCCTGTTGGGATGTAAAGCATCCCTTTGTCCAGGGTATCTGGGCCTTATGTGGCTCCCAAACTATTAGTCACTTTGATGCTGACTCTTTATCAGATTAATTGTCACAACATCATACTGCCTGTGTTCAAGTAACCCTTATTTACCTTAAGGCCCCAAAGTGCTATAGTAGTGATGCTGGCAATTGGATATGCCAAATAGAAGCAGTAAAATGCTTCCTTTAAGCGAAAAGGTAAGTATGCACCTAATTTATAAATTAAGCTTAAAGGAGTTTTTAGGGGTAAAAATAGGCAGGTTTAGGGAGTTCTAGAAATAAGGGGGTCCATGGGGGACACCTGCAAATATGGGGGTCTGGGAGCTGCCAAAAGGCATACATTCACAGAATAAGGGGAGAGGAAGACACTCATTCACAGAAGATAAGGGGAGAGTAACAGGGAGTAGAAAAACAAAAGGGAGAAAGAGGAAAACAGAGTTTTCACAGGGAATAGAGAATTCTACCACATGAGGAGGAGAAAAAATGGGGGCTCCACGTGGGGTTTGAGTGTTAAAACTGCTATGGTGACCAATCAGAGGGGCTATTAGGACACAAAGAACCACAACCTTAATAAACCCTAGAAAGAGGGACTTAGGTGGTCTCTCTTCTTTGAAACCCCCTCCCCACGTGGGAGTCTGTGCTTTATTCTTCCAATCCACCTGGACAAGGACCTGGGAAGGAAATCACCTTTGCATCCAGCCCAGAGGAAAACCTTGCATTTCAAAGCTTTATCATAGATATGCATGTATAGGGAACAAACATAATATATAGCAGATTTGACACTATCTGTGGTTTCAGGCATACAATGGAGATCTTGTAATGTATCCCTGTGGATAAAGAGAAACTATTGTCTATGTATAATTTTATTTTCTATTTATACGTGTATTTGTGCTTATCTAATCTAATAAAAGACAAACATGCAAATTGACCGTATATTTGCTACGCCTTAAGCCATGACCACCAGCCAATCACAGCGACTATATGCAAATTAACCCAATCAAGATGGCGGCCGGCAGCCACAGAGCTGGAGAGAGCAGGAGGCTTGGTTGCTCCAGTGATGGAGGAAGCCAAGCTTCCTGCCTGCCGCAGCCAGCTCAGAGCTCCACTGAAGGCAACAAAGTTTCAATTATAGAAGGTAAATAAATCCCAGAATAAAAAAAGAAAAGAAAAAAGGGAGGCTGGGAGCTTCTGTCACCGGGGGGCTTGGCCAGCCTGAAAACAGCCCTCAGCCCCTCACCCAGACTGGCCAGGCAACCCAGTGGGGACCTCTCACCCTAAATGGGGTGTGGCCAGCCTGAAAACAGCCATCAGCCCCTCACCCAGGATGGCCAAACCTCTATGGGGTGAGGGTCCCCACTGGGAGGTGCTTGACCAGCCTGCAAACAACCATCAGCCCCTCACCCAGGCTGGCCAGGCACCCCAGTGAGGACCCCCACCCTGAAGGGGCTGTGGCCAGCCTGCAAACAGCCATCAGCCCCTCATCCAGGCTGGCCAGGCACCCTAGTGGGGACCCCAACCCTGAAGGGTGTGTGACCAGCTGCAAACAGCCATCAGCCCCTCAACCAGGCTGGCCAGGCACCCCAGTGGGGACCCCCACCATGAAGAGGGTGTGACCAGCTGCAAACAGCCTTTAGCCCCTCACCCATGCTGGCCAGGAACCCCAGCGGGACCCACACCCTGATCCGGGACACCCTTCAGGGCAAACGAGCTGGACCCCACCCATGCACCAGGCCTCTACTCTATATAGTAAAAGGGTAACATGCAAACTGACCCTAAGAGCAGAATGATTGGGAATGACTGGTCACTATGACACACACTGACCACCAGGGGGCAGACGCTAAATGCAGGAGATGCCCCCTGGTGGTCAGTGCGCTCCCACAGGGGGAGCTCTGCTCAGCCACAAGCCAGGCTGATGGCTGCCAGTACAGCAGTGGTGGTGGGAGCCTCTCCCGCCTACTCAGCAGTGCTAAGGATGTCAGACTGCATCTTAGGCCAGCTCCCCGCTGGCAAGTGGACATCCCCCGAGGGGTCCCGGACTGCGAGAGGGCACAGGCCGGGCTGAGGGACCCCCCCCCCCCCAGTACACAAATTTTTATGCACCGGGCCTCTAGTATTTATATATATTTATTTATTTTGAACAATTTATTTCATTCCTTTCTGGATTCTGATATTTTGAAAAAATAAACACATGCTTTTGAAGGAAGTTTTTAGGGGTAAAATAGGCAGGTTTAGGAAGTTTTAGGAATTAGGGGGTCCATGGAGAAGAACCACAGGGCTGAAAAGCTGGGAGCTGCAGAAGGTATACATTCACAAAATAAGGGAACTGCCAAAAGGTATACATTTACAGAGTAAAGAAGCCACCCATTCACAGAATAAAGAAAAGGTCCATAAGGAATAAAATAACAAACAAAAGGGAGAAACAGAGGGGAAACCCATGTAGGGTTTGAACTCTGTAGTCGCTATAGTGACCAATCAGAGGGGGTATCAGGACACAAAGAACTGCTGTCTTTATAAACCTTAAGATACAGGGACTTGGTGGTTCTCTCCCCCTCCCCATGTGGGAGTTTGTGCTTTTTTCCCAATAAATTTCCATCTTTTCCTATACCACCTATTGGCCATGGCTTCATTCTTTGAATCCACCTGGACAAGAACCCAGGAAGCTGTTAGGTTGCCGAAGGAGGAACACACGAGGCCAGATTGGGGAGGGATTACGAATTTATTTGATCAGTACCCAGTACCGGCTCCAGTACCCAGTGATGGGAGTCAGCCGCTTTTAAAGGACTTTTGGCAGGATTTTTCTGGGCGGAGACTTCTTTATGCGTACCTGGAGGGGAGATAATGGAATGTGGTCATCGCAAGTGAAATGTGGTCTTCAGCAAAGGGAATGTCCATAGTGAAATGACCTGAAAAGCCAGTTCCTGGGGGAAGGGTATCAACTCAATTGCTCCATCCAACCTAACAGAAGCTACCTTTGAATCCTGCCCAGAGGAACACCATGCATTCCAGTTTAATGTCCACATTTCAGTTTTGGTGCGTTGGCGGGGAAATTCAGAAGTCGATCTCTTCAAGTCAAACATTGAGCATATGAAGAACCCATGGATTCTGTCCCTTTCCTTACTGTTCCTGTATAATTTCGGAGACATTAATGGGCCCCTGCCAGCCACTTAAACCTGGCTGCCGTTTTATGCGGGCATTTCTCCTCTCTCCTTCATTGTTCCCTTCTTTGACCTAAAAGATGATCATCCTTTTATGTGCTACTTATTAGCTGCCTGTGTAATTTTTTATTTTTTCCTCAGGTTACACAATTATGAGATGAGATAATGATACAACTATTAGATAAATATGAACTAAAATGAACTCCTTGATATGAAGCATTTGGGCCTTACCAAAATTATTCTCACTAAATGGCATTGAATTTGTTTTTTTATTGAATTTCTTCAACTTTACTGATCAGAGATACCCAATTACCCATCTCAATTAAGCAAAGCCGAAAATTGTTAAATATTTTTCTCACTTCATAATTATCAGAAAGGGGCACATGAACTAAGCTTGACTGATTAAATGTTCTGAGCTGGGAGAATCACTCATCCAGTTAATTTTTTGCCTTTATTACCCTGGCAACAAAACTAGACAAAATAATACAAGAAATAAAAATTGCAGATGCATAACTGCCATGAAACAGACAGAAAAAATTTTAACAAAATAAGAGACAATTAAATCTAACAATATAAAAAGGAATAACTCAGCATCACCAAATGATTTTAGTTTAAGATTATTTTAAAATTTAGTCAATGTAGACTTGTGTGCCCTGCCAAGCTTAGATATTATGGTTTAGAATTATTTGATAGCAATTAAAGAACTGAAAATACATATGAAACAATTAATTTTCAGGCATTGAACAACATATAATACAGAATTATAATTTGAAAGAAGGTATATGAATTAGGTGAATCCTACAGTGTCTGGGGGCAAGTTTTAGAACACTAATCTGAAAGAAAGAACTAAAAAAAGGCCTACTTGTTTCACTGATTTGAGCCACTAAGGTAGGCTTTCAGAGAGACAGAAACATCTAGAAGTTATTTTTCAGAGTTCCTAAAAAAGAAAATCTATGTAAAGAAAGAGTGTTAGAAATGTACTTAAGTCCCTTTGCATATTTGACTTAATACTAATCTGCACACATAGTGTGAAAGTCATTGAGGCCAATAAGATAAAAAACTGCAGGGAAATATATGTTTCTGTGGTCCCCTAGACTAAAAAATGGCTCAAATAAAAGTTGGCTAGGTTGTAGAGACCTCACTGAATGAATGGAGAGGAGACTCTAGTATGGTCATATCATAATAGAAGAGCTAAATAAGCTTTAAAGTAAAGGCAACATTAAATGCATCTTAAAAAATTTTTAGAGCCTCAATCAAATTATTCTGCAATTAACTATCCAAATAAATTTTAAAATGATTTTATAAAAATCCAGTGTTCAACAATACATCCACAATATCCTTTCTATCATAAATTATTTATAAGCAAGTGGGGTTCATCTAAGGAATATGAGGATGGTTCAACTTTTGAAAATTAGTCCATCTAATTTACCACACAAACAAGTTTAAAACACATACACGCATTTGTTTAGCTCTCGGGTGCAAAAATTATGTGAGAAAATTAGACAATCATAACATTCTCAGCAAATCAGAAATAGAAGGAAGAAGTTAAAATCAGATAAAGGGGATCAAAGAAGAACTATTAGAAACCATCATACTTGATTATGAAAGTCTGAATGCTATCTCTCCAAAATCATGGAATGAGACGGTCTCTCATTATTTAGCCAAGTAGTTGTGGCTAAATAATTAAGATTGTTCTTTAATTAGCATGAGTAAACACATGCTTTTCAAACTTTCAAGGTTTGGATGGGTTATTACTCAGCAGCTCATAGAGACTTTTTTTCAGTGTAGATATGGAGAAATGGGGAAGTTAGGTGAAACAAGAAGTCCGTGGAGTCAGAGAAATCAATGAAGATCAGGTCCAATCTATGCAATTACCCTTTCCATTATTTCCTGGTATGTGAATCACAGGTGAAGCCTATCAATGTAAAGGGGCACATCTATACATATTCAATCAAAAGTTGCATATAATATAAAATCTTTCAACTTATCTATGTCTGAGAATCTGTTTTTGTGGGAATCAAAGTCTCCAGAAGATGTCAGGGACAATCTCTGTTGATTAACTACATTTTCTCCATTTAAGTTCATTCTCTCTGAAATCCTAAACAGTGTGGAATACAAAGTGCATTATTTAGCTTTTTGCATACTATTTATTTTTATCTTAATATCATGATAATACACCAATATTTGAGATATACTGCTTTATATTAGTGTCTTTCATAAATAACTATTGTATTTAACTATTTTTTATTACTTTTGTACAGAAAAAACTCTAAAGATAATTTTAATGAAGTCATCATGGTTTCAAAAAATTTTATGATTGTTAAGATGTAATATTCAATGAATATCAATCTATCTAAAAGTACCCGACTTATTCTGAAAATCTATTCCCTACCAATTTATAATCTCTAAAAGAAGAATCCTATATAATAAAAGCCTAATATGCAAATTCACCAAACAGCAAAACGACCTGTTGCTATAATGTGCACTGGCCACCAGGGGGCAGATACTCAATGCAGGAGCTGCCCCCAGCCTGCAGGCCCCAGGCCAGTCAAGGCAGGTGCCATTGCGGGCCCCCTGATCACCTCACTGGGCACCCTGCAGAGGGATGTGACTGGCGGCGGCATCACAGGTTGGGGCTGGTGAGTGAGCAGCACAAGGCCAGCCAAGGCGGGTGCCAGCGGGGGCTCCTGATCGCCCCATCAGTTGCCCCACAGATTGGCCCTGATCGCCAGCCAGGCCTAGGGACCCTACCTATGCACGAATTTTGTGCACTGAGCCTCTAGTACTTTATTAAATATGAGTAATTGTAGAAACAGAAGTAATTTTAGCTGTGATGTAGTCCACTCCCCTTGTTTTACAAATTAGGAGTTTCAAACTCAGAGAGAAAGGGGCTATTAGTTAATATTCAATAGTCTATATTAATTATATAATTTTTCAAGAATTAATGACTTGAAAACAATGCTATGGCTTAAAAGAATTGGTGTAATAAAAGTACTCAAATAGGCTCAAAATAAGGAAGACATACTGTTAATATTTATACATTAATTGAAGAATGTAATTAAGAGGATATATGATATAAACATATACAGTCAAAAGTTGAATTGAATATGTGATTATTTTCTTACATAAAATATGGAATAAATAATAATTAAGAACGTTTTTAAAACAACCATGCTTTATTTTTAGGAGAGACATTCAATTTCAGTTTAATCAAGGATTTACTTAGGAATTATACATTTTTTAAGATAACAAGTAACATTTTGCAATTCATGATCTAATACTCATTTCAGTCCAAGCTTTTAGATTTGCTTTGTCAATTAAAAGGGAAGCTTTTTAGATTACATTTATAAATCCTTATGTCTATAGCTAAAAGTCACTTCCTTTCTTAAGGTGTCACAAGAATCCTTCATGTGCTTGACATCTATTGACCTTATCTACTTAATGGTTTTCTTTCCACTATAAATCTATGCTATGGTCTTATTTCAAAATGATAATGACTCTCTTAATTTTCTTTTATCTTAAAAAGAATTAACTACAGCATTTTAACTTTTAAGCTGGACAGGAATATAATTAGATATAATTTCAATTACTCTTAGGTAGATTTCTCCATTTTTTATAGGTATATATAAACAAACATTCCAGAAATAGCAGAAGAAATACTTGAGAATAATTATCCATTTATTTTGGAAAATATATATTCATATCTTATAAACCTATACCTGACCCCACTAGCTTCTCCTCACAAATCCCAATACTTAACTATCTCATTCGTACAACATTTCAGTAACATTTCCTGATTATGAAGGAAGTGGGGAGTGAATATTATAATGAGTATTGATACCACTATTTGGTAGTTAGGCCAAAATGTCTTTTTATGCAACTTGGGAATTTCAGAACCAGAAAAAAGCTTTAGCAAACTGGGAATTTTTTTCCACTTATGCCAAGGTGAGTAAGGACTCGCTAAGAATCAAGTGGTTTAAAATGAAAAAAAAAATTCTACAGAATTGATATCTTTTAAATATTTGTAGAATAAAAATTACATAGAGAGAGGAATAGAAAAATGCAGAGTGGGGAGACACTGCACAGGTTTATCCAAATACCATTGCAAGCTCTCTTTCCATTTTTACCATGATGACAAATATTAAGTCATTGGCTAGAGATGGTTTTGTTTTCATTTATTTTAATGCACTCTGTAAATTATACAAAGGAAAATAGGCTTATTTCACTGTTATTTAAAATTTATGTCTAATGATGCCTGGTGGTTTGAAGATTGTGTCAGTTTAGTCATATGTCTCCTTACCATTATGCTACCGCTTCCTCATACACTGGATCATATAATCAAAAATAACACATTATGTATTTAAAAAAACCATGATAAGTAAAACTAAGACATTAATTGATATTCCAGGATACTGGTCAGTTTCTAAGAAATAGATTTATTTTCAATTATCTGCCATCAATAATATTGAAAGGAAAGTAAAAGGTGAAGAGACAAAGGTATAGCTATCTAATAAATACATAGTTTTTATATTTAAAACTAGAGGCCCAGTGCACTGGTGGGGTTCCTCAACCTGGCCTGCGATCTGTCACAATCTGGGAGCCTGGGGGGATATAGTAGTGTGCAAAGCAGCAGGCGGCTGGGCGCCGCACCACTCCTACTCATTCAGGCCCTGCTGCACCTGCCTATCTGTAGCATGCTGCTACCGAGGTGGGAGAGGCTCTTGATGCTGCAGCTGCGCTCACCAACAGTGAGCCTGGTATCTGGCATCTGTCAGTCAGCTGAGCCTCTTTACCCCTGTGGGAGTGCACTGCCCACTAGGGGGCAACTCTTGCATTGAGCATCTGCCTCCAGTGGCCAGTGCACATCATAGCAACCAGTTGTTTGGTCACTTAGGCTTTTATGTGTATATCCTATCTAATAATAGACAAACATGGTAATTGACCGTACCTTCTCTACCCCTCCCATTGGCTAATCAGCGTGATATGCAAATTAACTGCCAACAAAGATGGCGGCTAATTTGCATACTGCAGGCAGGGCGGGGCAGTGCCATCCCACCTGCCCCGCCCCGCCGCCATCTGGGCCTGCTATTTGCGACCCGGGGCGGTGGGGCAGGACAGCGCCATCCCGCCTGCCCTGCCGCCATCCAGGCCTGCTATCTGTGACCCGGGGTGGCAGGCGTCCGTGTGCTACCTGACCCGGGGTGGCCGGGCGGTGCAGTAGTGATCCACCGGCCCGCCCGGGCGTCCCGAGTAAGACCCGACCTGGGGCGGCACCCCAACCTTCGGATTGGCCCTGCTGTGTGCGCGACCTGGGGAGGTGGGGCAGGCACTGAGGGATCGGGCCTGCCATCTGCCACTGGGGAGCAGGCCTAAGCCATCAGGTGGTTATCTCCCGAGGGGTCCCAGACTGTGAGAGGGCACAAGTGGGGCTGAGGGACACCCCCCTACCCTATATATATATACACACACACATATATATAATTTAAATTTTATCATGTATTTATTTATCTATCAAATGTCAGCTTTCATTTCCTCCCTGGTACTGTATATTTTATTTTTAAGAAGGAAAAGCTTGCTTATCTTTATCAGTTTAGATAAATAATATTTCAAAACATTTAGCAACTTAGGGGAAATAATCTTAAAGGTATACATGTCGCAACTCAAAAATCAATGATAAGTCCTTTAAGGTAAGTAATATAATTTATAACATGACAAGAACTAAATTGGCTTTGCAGACAGATATAAGAGCACAAATAAGCATGTTACTTTCTGACTAAAATTTTATTCCACACCAAAAAATAAAAAAACTGCCTCATAATTTTTGTAGGGACATTTACCTAAGATAAGCATAAGACATATTTAAAAGATACCTCTGCTCTTCTTTAATAACTTGGTAGTAGGTCATGCAATTTAAATTTAACCTTCACAGTGGATCTTCCATGTATTGCATTAAAATTGATATTTTGACAACAAAAAGGCTTATCTGTATTTTATTGTCACTTAATACAAATTTGAGAATCTGCCAAGGCCAAGATTTTTACATTTTTCAAGGAGATAAATGTCTTAATAAAAATCCCTTTCATCTTCATCTTAGTTTTATATGTATGCCTGGTACCTCATTTGAATGCAAAGTTTTGCCTAACAGTAATAACTAGTCCTATAAAGTCTTATATCTTAAATCTCTACACTGGGATAGTTGCTGTATCTAATTATAAAATAATGCTCTAAAAACTACATGTTTTAAAATTAAATTAAAAAAACTGGACAAAAATAATGAGTTTATTATAGATTACCTTAAATAATTGTGCTAATTATATGTATTAGTTTCATTAATAAACTGTAACAACCAATTAAAATGAACAATTAGGTTAATGATTAGAATCTTATAGATATACTTATAGCTTTTAAATTCACCCATGTTTTAAAATACTAAATTCTTTTAAGTGGTTTTATGCATAACAAGAAGAGGTACAGAATGTTGTAAAAAATAATTTTTCCACTACCCCAAATTAGTTAAATTATTAAAGATTAGAGAAGACTATATGAGTAAAATTCATCACATTGTTCTAAAAAATAATGTTTAATATTGATGGAGTTAATATTCATTCAGAACAACTGCCCTTCCCCCCCACACCCCACGCATCCTGTCTAAAGGAAAATGAGAAGACTAGTAGCTTCAGGTAAGTTCCATGAGACAGAAGTCTATATTGTGAAGTTTTGAACATCAATTTTTAGCACAATTAGATGTTCAATAAATATTTTCCTGATGGGCAAAGGGATAAGGGTTTGCTTTATGTAGTGGGTTCATAATCCACCGGTGAGATATTAAATTATTTATTAATTATATGTGTAATTAATTAATTTTTAAATGAATAAGTAATAACATACCCAGTCTCTAATGTTCAGCACTCAGATTAATATAGTCCAGTTTATACAATTTGTGAAGTGTCTTAGTTGTCTTTAATAGTTTGCAAATTATTCTAAAAAAGGATTGTCATTAGCTATGGAAAGTTTAAGAAGATAATTATCTCAAATATTTAAAGGATAGTGATGCCATGCAGATAGACTTTTCCCCTTTTTCAATTTTGAAATGAAGGAACAATTATTTTATTAATGTGAATATGCTCAATAATTATTCAAAATATTTCATTGTATTATTTTTAACTACCATTTTTGTTTTCTATTTTAATGCAAGAGAAATCGAATAAAATGCTCTATGACCCATGCTTTAAAATTCTAGTATCATCTGAGTGTAAAAACCTATAGACAGCCTCATTTGTTTTATATCTCTATTTGCATCTTCTACTTAGTTTTTATGCTATGATAAAAATTAAATATTAAAACATTTCTTCCTCGCATCTTTTCATAAAACACAGTGCTTAAAGCATGGATTACTGTTGCTCTGTATCTCCATGCTAGGAGTAAAGAAATGTGTTTCATGTTGCTTCAATAATAGCTGAAAAATATGTATATGCCTTTAATAGCTGATGATGTTAAAGGAAGTGCATTTTTCAACTGGGTTATAAATTTAAGTTGCTACCAGATGCTGTTATTTAGCCTCTTCTGATACTGGAATTGTAAATAAGTGATATTTTAATAGCCTATCAAGTTTTAACTGGCAGATATAGCATCTCTAATATATACTCAAACTCCTGCTAAGATTTGCAATACCTCTTTCCCTGGTTAGGTGCTGCCCCCTAAAGATGATCTCAAATTATTTTCAACTGGAAATCAGTTTTTAAGAACGACATTGTCTTCCTATACATAGAACAGGTTATTTTCTTCTTTGAAAAAAGTCTTATAGTTATAAATAGAATTACATATTTTTGAAAATTTTCTATGAATAAAGTCAGTATTTACTGATTCATTAAAAATGTTTTCCTAAAAAGTAATTTTGTTATTAGCATAAATTTTTTTATTTTATTTAATATAAAATAGTAAACACATTTTTAGAAATAAATTATGTTAATCATTAATAGTCTGATTTATAAGAATTAATATTCAGCATTTTAATTAATATGCTAAATATATGATATATGTACATAAATAAAATGTACTTTGAAATATTTTCTAACATAGCTATTTTTAAAAGAACATCAACCTCTCCCCATTACCCCTTCCATGTGGCAATCACCAAACTGTTGTTTTATAAAAGGGAGATAAATGGTGATGGAAGGAGACTTGACTTGGGGTGGTAAACATATAATATACAGATGATGTGTTATAGAATTGTAAACCTGAAACCCGTATAATTGTATTAACCAATGCCACCCCAATAAATTCAATAAAAAACAAACAAAACAAAACCATCAATTATATATGTTAGAAAAGTAGACAAACTTTCCTGAAAGACAGGAATTATGTAACTTTCTTTGGAATTACAGTGAGTATATAGTACTATATATATTCATTATTTTAAAAATCTTCAGAAGCTTAAATTTGATGATGTAAGAGTAAAATTTGTATGAGCTAATTTCATAAAAGGATTTTCTTTAGAAGAACTGTAAATTATTTAAAAGAAAAGCATCCTATTTTATGCTTTTTAAAATGTTGATTTACAGAACAATTTCTTTAGTTTAAAAAATAATAGTATGCTACTCTGATCAGTTACAATTTAGTCCATTTAAGTTCTGGAGTTAATTTTAACAGAGATGGTATTTTTTTTATTACTTTAAAATTCAGTTTTAAGACAATTGGATGATTTTTTAACTTTTGAAAATTATTAATAAAAAAATTTTAATTGATAATGAGAAATTTCAAATATGTACTAAATATCCACTTAAATAAGGGTGTAACAAACTATAGACCTAGGGGACTGGTTAATTAGTGCCATAGTTATGTCTATCATATTACAGAAACATGTAATTTTATTTTTTTTGTTTATTTTTAGCTTTTACTTTTTATTTTATTTATCTTTTATTGATTTTAGAGAGGAAGGAAGAGAAAGAAACATAGATTTGTTGTTTCACTTTATTTATGTACTAGAGGCCCAGTGCATGAAATTCATGCCCTGGGGGTGGTGGGGAGGTGTCCCTCAGCCCAGCCTGCACCCTCTCCAATCTAGGACCCTTCGGGGGATGGGATCAGGCCTAAACCGGCAGTCGGACATCCCTCTCACAATCTGGGACTGCTGGCTCCCAACTGCTCGCCTGCCTGCCTGATTGCCCATAACCACTTCTGCCTGCCAGCCTGATCACCCCCTAACCCTGCGATGGTAAAACTATGACACACGTGTCAGAGGTGACATGTGAACTCATTTTTTTGGTTGATTTTTCTTTGTTAAATTGCATTTAAATATATAAAATAAATATCAAAAATATAAATCTTTTTTTTTACTATGGTTGCAAATATCAAAAAATTTCTATATGTGACACGGCATCAGAGTTAAGTTAGGGTTTTTCAAAATGCTGAAACACCGAGCTCAAAAGGTTCGCCATCACTGCCCTAACCACTCTCCTGCCAGCCTGATCAACGCCTAACTGTTCCCCTGACAGCCCTATTGCCGCCAACTGCCCTCCCCTGCTGGCCTGGTTGCCCCTCCAACTGTCCTCCCTCCCATGCAGGCCTGGTCCCCCCAACTGCCCTCCCCTGCCAACCTGGTTGCACCCAACGGCCCTCCCCTGCTGACCTGGTTGCCCCTAACTGCTCTCCCCTTCTGGCCTGATAGCCCACAACTGCCCTCACCTACTGGCCATCTTGTGGTGGCCATCTTGTGATGACATAGGGGCGGCCATCTTGTGATGACATGGGGGCAGTCATCTTGTGTGAGGGTGTGATGTTCAATTTGCATATTACCTCTTTATTATATAGGATTCATTGGTTTGAATATGCCCTGACCGGGATCGAACCCAAAACCTTGGTGTATCGGGACTATACTCCAGCCCACTGAGCATCTGGCCAGGGAGAAACATGTAATTTTAAATTAATTTGTAAGCAAACAATTTTAAGACTATAAATTTGTCTATTCATATAGAAATATATATTGCCTGCCTGGATATTTATGAAAATAACACTATTTATTTTCACTAATTCAAAGGAACTTTATGATACATAGGGTATTTTAGTTAAATTTTAATGAGTAAGATGGTTTTAAGCATTTAGAACACATATTACATTAAGAAAATAGTGAAAAATCCATGTTCACATTACTTAACAATTATATTTGGATTTATTTTCTAGAATGAAGTCTTAAATTATTAATATTATCTATCTATGCTAACCTGTAGACATTACATTTTAACTTGATAAAATAAAGAGAAACAATTTTGAAATATTGTACACAAATTAAATGTTAAACTCTAAACTTAACTTTATCATTCCTCCGTGTGTGTGTATGTGTGTGTGTGTGTGTGTGTGTGTGTGTGTGTGTGTGTGTGTGTTGGCAAAGGTTGAAATGGTAGCATAAGTAATTGAGTGGGCTTGGACTTTATAATGACCCTTAGGACCCAAGTTAAATAAAAAATGTATTATGAGACCAAACAAAACATGCGAGGAAAAGGAGGAATAAGTGTTTTATTATAAAATGTTGCTTTCACTTAAATATTTTGATTATCATCAAGCAACATAATAAAGCTCCCTCTTTCTTAATTTCTCTCTCTTTTCCTTAATCTCTTTCTCTCCCCGCCCCTTTCCTTTACTACATATACCAAACACTGCTATTGGAAAACTAAAAACTTAGCGCAGCTTTGTGATCATTCCATGTTCATTTATAGCTGTGTATTGAGGAAACAATGATACTGATACCAGGATGCAGTGTTCGGTCTGAGTTCGTTGTCTTACAAAGTCGAAGAATGAGTTTACAGACAGAGTTAAGCGAAAGCGAAGTTTATTGAGAGATAGACAGACTCCCTCTGGCAGGGAGGGGGACACAAGTGGGTTGCACTGAAGCACTCTGTCTTCCTGCTGGATATCTATCCTCTGCTGGATTCTGATTGGTTCTTCTGTGGAAGCTGTCTGTAGGTGGAGGAAGCTCTCTGTCTATTGGTTCTTTCCTGCCCCAGCAACTCCTGTCTAGGTGGGTTTCCGCCCAGCCTGTTGCCTTAGCAACTAGTCAGCAACCTGCATTCTGTTATTCTTGGACTTCCCTGTTTTCCTTCCCTCCCTGGTCCCATCCCTAACTAGCCATCCCTCTTCTATCTCCTCAATACAATAACCTACTCGTTTCAAAATATCCTAAAACGTGTTTTGAAATGTATAACTGTTCAATAGTTTAGAAGTTATAGCACACCAAGCATACATTTCTCATTTTATTTCCCCAGTAATGTGTGAACTAGATATTATTGTCCTCTACATTTTTAAGGGTAGGAACTAAAGCATTAAAAGTCTAAGTGACTAACTGACATTTATCAGAAGTAAAAAGAAACAATTCAAGTAAACAAATGAAATCCCACTTAGTGTTTTCAACTTCTTCATAGAGAAAGTAGAAATAATTTTTCTCATTTTTGGTAAAAAAACTGATTTTAAAATGTATAGATTTTTATATGCATTATATAAATATAGGAAATTCAAAAATTATTTAATGTGTATATGAGCGGGAGGATTTAAGTGTATTTCACATATACCTGAATGAGATAACCCGATTCTTCTCCCACTTGAAATTCTTATCCAAGAAACATTTTGTTGGAAAAGTAAAGTGTAAAGTTATTCTGCCCACTCTATGAAGAAGATTAAAGAGCTACTGTACAAAAGCATTAGAGATGTGATTACTTTAAGGTCCAGAAAGAACCTCAGATAATTCATAATAGATTGGTTCTAAACCTAAGTAGGCAGAAAGTTAAAAACAAACTCAAGATTGATTTAGTTGTAGAACTAGCTGCAAGATAAAAACAAGGCAATAATACTAATATTCTAAAGCTTGGCAAAAGGTTATAGGTGTTGTTTACATTACCAAATACTGATTATTTTTACCTGTTTATAAAAAGTTTAAAAAGCAAGTTGTAATAAAACCACTTGGACTGCAGAAATAATCATACAGGGAAACAGCATGTTCTTATGCATTGCTTTAAATTCTAATTTTCTATGAATGAATCATACATTCAAAACAATTCGACACTATAGGTTTTTCACGCTATCTGAAAGTAGAACATTTCTATGAAACTGTTCATAAACCAAAATGGCATAAAGTAAAAAAGCATTTACCATTAAATACATGGAAAACATTTTGAACATTCCCAACAGCCCTCCAAATGACCTACCAAATCATACCAAATAACACATACAACCTAAAGTACTAACACAGAGTGAAAGAAGGAATGCACAAAATAAATTGAGATGAAGCACCAGTACTCCCAGACACAGGGCAATGCTGTGGTGCTTGACGCCACGCTGCTGCTGTGGTTCCCTGGGGAAGAGGCTTGGCAGTGCCACTCTTGCTGCTTGTGGTGTGCGCTGACTGTATAACAGATTGCTGCAAAACAAATGCTGAAAGCTATTTTTGCTTTCTTTCGTAAATGAAAATCCTCTTCATATTTCTTATTGGTTAAATAAGAAAGAAAGGTTATAATTTAGATCTTCTGTAAAAGTAAAGTGACATCATGCAAGCTTTTAAAAAGTGGGGTATACCCCTATATATATTTTAGTTATAATGCTCATTAGTTAGCCTCCCAGAAGGAAATACACACAAATATCCAGTGAGACCTGACAATGTTATTTCACAAAACTAACAAAGGGAATAATTATTACCTTAAGGACATTTATTTTGCATAAAATTCTTGTCTATAATTATCCCTTTTTTCCAATGACAATTACATTGAGAGGCTAAGATGTGTTAAGTACAAAGCAGTGACACAAAATTAAAAATTAAAAAAAAAAACCCACATAGATAACAAGTGTTTTCCTCCTGGAGTTTATATTCTAGTAGGGAGGTAAAGACATTAAACTAATTAAATAAGTAGAACCTATTCTATGTTAGATGATGATATGACATATGAATAAAAAAAAGGAAAACAAATAGTGACAGTTAGAGGCTGATTTCAACTGTAAATTTCATAGCAGGTGAGGACTCAGAAGGCAAATGCAAAACAAAATATAGACTCTGAGACAATATTTATAAAACACATATCTGATAAAAAATCTTTTACACATCAATAATAAAATAAACAGTACAATAAAATAAGGGGCAAAAATATGAAGACATTTCAATGATGAAAATATACAAGTGTTAATAAGGTTATGAAATAATACTCAACATCATTAATCAATAGAGAACTGCAAATCAGAACTACAATAAGATATCATTTTTCACCTACTAGAATGGTTGTCAGAAATAAAAAAAAAATGTTAGTGAAGAGATAAACAGGAACTCTAATATATTACTGATGAGAAAGTAAAATAGTGCAGCCACTTTGCAAAATGTTCCGTTTCCTGAAGAATCAAACTTAAAACTACTGTACAACCAAGATATTATAAATCTAGCTCTAAGCCTAAGAGGATTCAAAACATATATACCCATGGTCTTGTACATGAATGGTCATAGGACTGTTATTCATTGTAACCAAAAAGTGTGAACCACCTAAATTTCAATCAATTGGTAAAAAATGATTAAAAAAATATGATGTAGCCATACAATGGTATACTATCTATATATATAAAAACCTAAGTGACCATTGCAACCAAAACAACCAAATGGATGACCAAACACCGAACAGGCTGTGTGGGGCGACTAGGCCGGCGGGGGGGTTAGTGAGAGCTGACCAAATGACTGAGCAGCAGGCTGCGTGGGGCAACCAGGCTGGCAGGGGGAGCAGTGGGAGGTGACCAGGCCATCAGGGGGGGCAGTTAGGGGTGATCAGGCAGGCAGGCAGGTGAGCGATTAGGGCCAGTGGTCCCGGATTGCAAGAGAGATGTCCGATTGCCGGTTTAGGCCCCATCCCTGGATGGGGCCTAAACCGGCAGTCAGACATCCCCCAAGGGGTCCCAGATTGGAGAGGGTGCAGGCTGGGCTGAGGGGACCCTCCTCCCGTGCATGAATTTTGTGCACTGGGCCTCTAGTGCAAAGGAATGAGTCAAGGCAATCTATAGATTTAACATAATTCCTATTAAAATATTGATGGCATACTTCACAGATCTAGAGCAAAGATTTCAAAAATTTATATGGAAACAATCTTGAGAAAGAAGAACAAAGTTGGGAGGATCACAATACCAGATATCAAACTATGCTATAAAGCCATTGTAATCAAAACAGCCTGGTACTGGCATAAGAACAGGCATGGAGACAAAGGGAACAGAACAGAGACCCCAGAAACTGACATATGCCATTATGGTCAATTCATATTTGACAAAGGAGGCAAGAGTGTACAATGGAGTTGTACGGATTGGAAAAAGGCCTCACATTTTCTTTGTTGTGTCTTTCAACAATTTATTAAATCCCAAGATTGTTGGCTCCTCTGATTCAAACAACTGCTCTGTTCAAACTGTGGGACAAGATTAGCTACTCTCAAGGCTTCATTCTTACATCCCCTTCTTCAACTCAGGGATAATTCACTCCAAGCAGCCTCTAGTTAGTAGAAAGTTCCCTTTCCCTTTCCCCTTCAAACAGATCTCCCTTTTGAACTCTTTATAACTTTTGCTCTAAGCATGTTTTACAGGCTTGGGAAAAGTACTAATACATCTACCTAAGACAGTGATGGCGAACCTTTTGAGCTCAGCGTGTCAGCATTTTGAAAAACCCTAACTTAACTCTGGTGCCGTGTCACATATAGAAATTTTTTGATATTTGCAACCATCGTAAAACAAAGATTTATATTTTTGATATTTATTTTATATATTTAAATTCCATTTAACAAAGAAAAATCACCATCACTGACCTAAGACATCTGCCAGACTGTGTCCTGGAAAGCAAACAAACTAACTTTTCAAGACAAATCCCCAGTATCTGCTCAACTTCAAGAAAGTCTTCATCCTTTCATTGTCACAGAGCAATAGCCACTGCTTAAAAGAGCAGGCCACTCTTTGTTCCCTACCCTGTACTGACTAGCAATACTTGGCCCTTTCCTCTATTGAAAAGTAAAATGCACGTCCTCTCTGCATCTCTTCTTTTAGTTGTGAATTCTTTCACATCCGGCATCACTAGCCAAACTCTAACAGGAATAAAGATAGTCTCTTCAAAAATGGCATTGGAAAACTGGACAGGTACATGCCAAAAATGAAAGTAGACCACTAACTTACACCACAAGAGAATAAACTCAAAATGGATAAGACTTAAATATAAGTCACAAAACCATATAAATTCTAGAATAAACTATAGGCAGTAAAATCTGAGACATCTCATGTAGCAGTATTTTAACCAATACATCTCCTAGGGCAAGAGAAACAAAGGAAAAACAAAGAAATGGGACTATGTCAAACCCAAAAGATCTGTACAGCAAAAGTAACCATCTACAAAATTAAAAGGGAACCCACTGTATAGAAGAATGTATTCATCAATGATACATCTGATAAGGGGTTAATTCCCAGAATATACAAAGAACTCATACAACTCAAAACCAGAATGGCAAACAACCCAATTAAAAAATAGGCAAAGGACCTGAACAGACATGTCAACAAAGAGGACATACAGATGCCAATAGACATATGAAAAAAAATGTTCAATGTCACTAATCATCAGAGAGCTGTAACTTAAAAATACAATGAGGTTTCACCTCACACCTTCCAGAATGGCTGCTATCAATAAATCAACAAACAAGTGCTGGTGAAAATATGGAAAAAAAGGAACTCTGGTACACTGCTGGTGGGAATGCAGACTTGTGCAGCCACTGATGTTTTTCACAGTGGAATTTCCTCAAAATAGAATTGAGGAGATAGAAGAGGGCTAGGAAATCAGAGACAGGACCAGGGGAGGGGGAATAGCACAGGGAAGTCCAACAGTAATAGACTCTTGTGAAATAACAGGATGCAGCTTGCTTGACTGCACCACAGAGACAAACAAAAGGACCTAAAACTGAACCCGGCGAGGTAGGAGTTGCTAGGGCAACTTGGCTAGGTGGGAACAGTGATGTCACTGTGGGGAGCCGGCATGGCCATGGCATACTCATGCCAGCTCAGCCTGGTTCAGTGACCCTGATGGGGGTGATGAAAGGCTTAGAAAAGACAGACAAGAGAATGAAAGCTGGGTCTCGGTGGGACGCTGCTCCTCTGATGGACAGCGCCAACACCCACAAGCTGTGTCTTTATTTTATAGCAGATGCCACGAGGCAGGGTAGGGGCATGATCAAGATGTTTAGAATATTCTCGTGGGTTTCAACCCTACTCAACTACATGCACCTGAACTCTATCACTCAGGCACGTGGGGCCACGTGTTCGGACCATAGGTTCAAGCTTACAGCTATAGCTGTTGGCTATAATTGTGCTGGGAAGGCTCTGCCCTCCAGCTGGGACTTGCATGTGGCAATGAGAGGACTGTGCCCTCTCCTCAGTCCAAGGCGTGAACCTGTCCAAAACACTGTAGCTGCGCCGCATATGTCACCTTGGACCTGAGTGGCAGTCCTCAATCAGGTCCAGTCTGCAAGCAGGAACATGAGCTTTAAAATGTATGGATGTTGCTAAGACAGAATTCTTTGAAAGAGCCAATCAGAAGGCAGCAAAACATAACCTAACTCCAGACAAAGAAATTTAACCAGCAGCTTGGGCCCCCTCCCTGCTGCTCCCTGCTGCTCCCTGCTGCAGGGCATCTGTCTATCTTTCAATAAACTTTGCTTCCACTAACCATCTTTGTTTGTGAACTCATTTTTGGATTTTACCAGAGAAAGAACTCGGACCAGACTGGAAATTTTGGCATCCAAATTGCCATTTGACCCAGTGATCCCATTTTTAGGAATATATCCTAAGAAGCCAGAAACACCAATCAGAAAGCATGTATGTACCCCTATGTTCATAGCAACATTATTTACAATAGCTACTAGTAAGATCTAGAAACAATCCTAGTGCTCATCGGTAAATGAGTGGATAAAAAGCTGTGGTACATTTATACAATGAAGTACTATGTGGCTGTTATAAAGAAGGATCTCTTATGTTGTGCAACAGCATGGAGGGACCTGGAGAGTATTATGCTAAGTGAAATAAGCCAGTCAGAGAGAGAGACAAATATCACATGAATTCACTTATATGTTTAATTTAATGAACAAAATAAACTAATGAACAAAAGAGGTCCAGAGGCATGGATACATGGAACAGACTGACAGATTTCAGAGGGAATAGAGGTGAGGGAATTGTAAGAGATTAACCAAAGAACAGATATGCATATATGCATAGCCCATGGACACATATAATAGTGTGTGAAGGCCTGGGTTGTATGGGGGCAGGTTGGAAGGGAGCAATAGGGGGGAGGTGGGAGACATCTATAATACTGTCAATAATAAAAAAATAATAAAATAACAAAACAAAAAAAGGAATGAGCTACCTCATAGAAGAACCTCAAAACATTATGTGAAGTGAAACAGGGGTATACATCCTGAGATATGTGTCATTAGGCAATTTTGTTGTTATGTGAATATTATAGAGTGCAGTTACACAAACCTAGATGGTATAGCCAACTACATCTTGGCCATATGGAAGAGCCTATTACTCTGTTGGGAAGAAAAAATAATCTTCCTTTTATCTTTCTGAGTTCTTGGCCAAGATCTCCTGGTAATAAAAGACAGATTTTCAAGATAAAAACAAAATTAATAACATGTATACCTGCTATATACAAGGAAGAGACCTGGTAAAACTGTACAACTCACCAAAATGACTGAAGCCACCACTTTATAATACTATCTCCAGCTGAAGACAAAGATTTTGGGGTGGGGGAATCATTTATGGAAAGTTACCAGGAAAAACACAGTAAACCAGGGTAAGGTCATTATGTAGATTTAAGTCTTTGTCTTCTGCATTGATAGGAGTTTCTAAAGATAAAGTCATTCTTTTCTTCCAGATATAGCCAAGGAGACATTCTTATAAATGGAGAGTTCCCTTACAAACGTAAATATGTTTTACAAAGGGCAACTGCTCTTAAAATTAATCGGACTAAAATAATCCTTATACTAATAGATATACTTTGGGGTGACAAATTCTGTTCCCCTATAGCTCTTGGCTACAAACCCATACAGCATGTTACTATACAATATATTGAAACACGGAACCAAACTGAAACTCATGGTTTCTTTCTGGGCAGTATGCACAGGTGATTTCTTTCCCAGGTTTTTGTCCAGGTGGATTCGAAGAATGAAGCCACAGACAAAAGGTGGTACATGAAAAAGTGGAAATTTATTGGAAACAGGTACAGACTCCCACATAGGGAGGGGGTTTCAAAGAGGATAGCTCACTAAGCCACTCTTTTTAAGATTTATAAAGATTGCAGTTCTTTGTGTCCTGATATCCCCTCTGATTGGTCACTATAGCAGCTTCAAAGTTCAAACCCCATGTGCCCCCCCTTCCCGTCTTCCCCCCTTCAGTGGTAGAATTCTCTCTCCCCTATGAAAATCTGTTTTCCTCTTTCTTCCTTTTGTTTCTCTAGTCCCTGTGGCTTTCCCCTATCCTCTGTGAATGACGTGTCTTCCTCTCTCCTTATCCTTTTATTCTTTGTGAATGTATGCCTTTGCCAACTCTAAGTCCCCAACCAACTATGCCTCCCTTCCCCATGGTCCCCCTAATTCCCAAAACTCTCTAAACCTACCCATTTTACCCATAAAAACTCCTTTCAATAATATAGGCAACTGTAACACAGTGATAAGTATTTGTGTAATGCATTGCACTATGACATGAAGATGGTTACAAAACCATCCATTAGGTGATAGGAATTTTTCAGCTCCATGGTAATCCTATTGAGAAGGCTAAAAGGCTAATTCCAATGTAACCCTGATGTTTGGGGGGCTAGCAATCTGAATCTGTGCAGTAACCTAATGCACATTCTTGATAACCTATAATTAAGTCACTGCCTCTTTCTCTACAATCTGCTCTTGCTAGACCTGTTACCTAAATGCTCACATTTTACAGAGTCTATAAACCATGAACAATACATAACCCCCAGAGAGGATTATCAGTGCTGGTGCCAGGACAGGTCCTTAGATATGATCTCAAGACCCCCATCCCAACTCACGGGGCTTTTTGCAAAGCCCATGAAAGGTCTGGAAGTCCCCATCCATATTTGGGGCACAAAGAAACCAAAAGGGGATAAAAGAAGGGCTTCCACCATATTGGTTTGCTCAGACTCTGTAGGCAACTCCTCTGAGACCGCCGGCATAATAAAGCTGTGTAACTCCATTTCTCTGAGCATTGCTTGGGTTTCTTCAGTCTTCTACAACACTATGGGACTAACTTTGTATATGCAGCTCTTCATTGACAGAAGCATGAAAGTGTAGGATATTTCCATGGCTGAAGAAATACCTGTTGGCTAGTGCTATTAGAGAGCCATGATGGTATATTGAGATTCCATATGTATATTCTGAAGACAGACTATAGGATGTATAGGTTATAGCCATAATGTCACCAGAACAGTTCTATGCCTGGGGCCGGCCCTTCCCTCCAACTCTTGACTCATAGAGGAAAGAATTCAAGAACCAGTTGGAGTGAGAGCAATGGAAAGCTTTATTTAGGTAGAGAAAATGAATCAGGTAGGATGGGGAGCTCTGAAAGAAGTGAAAGTATGCTTCTGAGTGGATAGAGTGAGTTACACGCCGGCTCAGTCAATTCCTGGGATTTTATAGGTTTCTAAGGGTGGATTGTTTCTGAACTTTGTGGCACCAAAGTCTGGGTGGGAATGTTGCAGAAGACTGGAGAAAAACCAAGCAACGCTTTAGAGAAAAGGAGTTACACAGTTTATTATGCCAGCAGACTCAGCAAAATAATTTTCCAAGTCTGAGCAAAGTAACATGCAGGGAGCTTCTCTTTTATATCTTTCTGGTGTTTTTGTCCCTCAAATATGGATTATGCCTCTGGTCCTTTCGTGGGCTTTGCAGAAAAGGCCCCAGGTGTTGGGGGTCTTGAGACCATATCTAATTGTCTGGCCTGGCGCCAGCAGTAATAACCTCCCCCTCCGGGGCTGTGCACTGTTCATAGTTTATGGCCTCTGTATTAGGTAACAGGTCTTGCAAGACCAGTTTCTGGGAAAGAGGCAGTGATTTAATTATAGGTTACGAAGAATGTACACTGGGCTTGCTGGCACAGATTCAGATTGCTAGGTCCCTCCCCACTCCCAAATATCAGGTTACATTGGAATTAGCCTTCCAGCCTTCTCAGGAAGGGGGTATTTTCCCTAATATGGTCCATTCTGGAAGTGTCATGATGTTCCTGGAGTCAAATTCTGTCCTGACTTCTGGTTAGGAGGAGGTCTTGTCTCTAATATGAGACAACAGAATGTGGTAGGGGTTAAGGAAAAAAAGAAAATGATGTTCTTTTCTCACTTAAAAATTAATTCTATTCAAAAAGCAATTCATTGTACTAAGTTTATTTATATTTTCAAAGACAAACAGCAGGGAAAAGACAATCAGCAAGGGTGAAAATCGTCAGTAAAATGCCTTCACCTACTGAAATTTTATTTGTCAAAAGTTTAGTAATAAAATGAAAAGTAGAATTGTCAGAGATTAAATATTAAGCTATGAAAAGAAGACAACTATACTTATTATTAAGAATTTAATGTAAAATTGTCAAAATTGCCTCAAGAGCTGTTGGAAAGAAATGCCTTAGAGTCTAAATCACACTCTTGCACCAAATTTGAATGACTTTGCTTGATGGCTCCAATCTGTGTTTTTAGGAGACACACATTGCAAAGTTTAAAGCTGATACCTGACTTTGGATAATTCACCAGGTGGTGCCAGCTGCCTTACAGAGAGGGAAGGATGGAACTAACACATTTCTGAAATGAGCTTCTCAACATGATCTGTAAACTTCTGATAAAACTTAATCTGATATTTAACTACTTAAACTGATAAAATATTCAATTACTTTGCAAAGTTTATCTTTTCACATGTGTCCTGCTATTTTCACTTAGTAAGTATGCCAGTAAATATCAGTTATTAATCTCTTCTTAGTCTTTGCAGATTAGAGAGGATAAACTTTCATTTAATTCTGACACTCGGGTATATTAGAAAACTTTTTTTTTTTTAAGTAGCTACTGGATCAAAACTGTTAGTGACATAAGCTGACTACTTTACTGTCATCCTTATAAACATTACAAGCACTTGATTTCCCCTTCATACTCTAAAGTTACCTCAAGAATAATAGAATTAACAACCATGAAAATATTCATAGACAGTCTTACATGATGAGAGAACAAATGAGACTAGAACAATGGACCAATTGAAAATTTTAGTGGTCTGATTTTCAATTTGCTATTTTATTGTTGTAGGTTGAATATTTCTATCTGGTATGGAAAGTGTCTTTAAACTGTATAACTATTTGAGTAATAAATAAAATTAAATCCATTATATCGTATTTTTTGTACTGCTGTCACAGATATTATAATGAACATAGCAGTCTCTGTAAATGTCATCACTTCTGAGTTTTTCTCTTGATTTCACAAAGTGAAAATAATAGATTTATTTTGCATAGCCTTCTTGATCTTTAAATAAATCTCTATCCATTACATTTTTCCCCTTTAATTCTTTATTGTTGAAAGTATTACATATGTCTCCTTTTCCCCCATTGACCTCTCCTCAGAACTCCCACCCACCAGCACATGTCCTCACCCCCCCTACTGTCTGTGTCCATGGGTTATGCTTATATGCATACATACAAGTCCTTTGGTTGATCTCTAACCTCCCCTCGCCTTCCCTCTGAGGTTTGACGGTCTGTTCAATGCTTATATGTCTCTGGATCTATTTTTGTTCATCAGTTTATGTTGTTTATTATATTCCACATATGAGTGAGATCATGTGATATTTATCTTTCTCCGACTGCCTTATTTTACTTAGCATAATGCTCTCCAGTTCCATCCATGCTGTTACAAATGGTAAGAATTCCTTCTTTTTTACAGCAGTGTAGTATTCCATTGTGTAGATGTACCACAGTTTTTTAATCCACTCATCTACTGATGAGCACTTAGGCTGTCTCCAAATCTTAGCTATGGTAAATTGTGCTGCTATGAACATAGGGGTGCATATATCCTTTCTGATTGGTGTTTCTGTTTTCTTGGGATATATTCCTAGAAGTGGGATTACTGGGTCAAATTGGAGTAACATTTTTAATTTTTTGAGGAAACTCCATACTATTTCCCACAGTGGCTGCACCAGTCTGCATTCCCACCCACAGTGCACAGTTCCTTTTTCTCCGCATCCTCACCAGCACTTGTTTTTTGTTGATTTGTTGATGATAGCCATTCTGACAGGTGTGAGATGGTACCTCATTGTCATTTTGATTTGCATCTCTTGGATGATTAGTGACTTTGAGCAAGTTTTCATATGTCACTTGGCTTTCCTTATGTCTATTGATATCCTTTGCCCATTTTTTTGATTGGATTGTTTATCTATATATCCATTACAATTTAATGTAATTAATTATTTAAGAACTTTCATTTCTCCCCACAGTCATTACCTTTCTCCTCCATCTACAGTTAAGTTTCTAAAGAATAAGTTTCTTCCCAGGTGCTAGCAGAGTACAGTTACTTGATAAGGGAAGTTCAGTATGGGTTGATATTAAGTGAAAATAAAGAAGAACAGAAAGAAGAAATGGTATGATAAAAAAGAAGGAAATAATGAGCATATATCGCTCTTTACCCAAGGTGTTTATTTCCATACCACTATCACTGAATTATGCATAAATGAGGGATATAAGTCACAGGGTCAAGACCATCATCCATGTGTCAAAGTAGAGGGAGGACACAACAAAGTTTCCCTGCAGGAGGGAGTAAAAAAGTCAAGGACAATAATCCAATCTACTGCAAATATTATAGCCATTCCTACATACACACAGAAATAATATCTTTTAGATTTAATATTTGTCACCAACACAGGCATGCATATTCAAAGACATGCAACACACAAACACACAGACACACACACATTTTGTTCTATTTATCCCAGAGATGGCATCACCCAGATATTTTTTAGAAATTAGTAATTAGATTCCATGATTTGGGATAAAAAGATTAATTTCGTTTTAATTTCAGAGAGGAAGGGAGAGGGAGAGAGAGGTAGAAACATCAATGGTGAGAGAGAATCATTGATTAGTTACCTACTGCATGCATCAACTCCTCAACCCAGGCATGTGCCCTGACTGGGAATCAAACCATAGGTCAATGAGCAACCATTGAGCCATGCCAGCCGGGCTGAGAGAAAAAATATATTAAGTACAATTCTTCCTTCATCACTTAGTAGAGATAATATAAGCTTCAAATCTAATGATTTTCATTTTCTGTGTCATTGGTAAGGCTTTTGACCGCTGTGAGTCCCAACTTCCTTGCTTGTAAAATGTGAATACCATATGTATTCAACCTCCATTTTTCATCTCTTACTATTTTCATCTTGTTCCAATTTGTCTGAAAATGATATATACAGATGCTGATGGTCTGCTCACCTGGTGTTTTAATTTGTACTTTTATGTTAATATCTTCCTACAACTATTAAAATTATAACCTTTTTGTGTGTGTGTTCTATAAATTCTAAGACATCACCAAGAAGTTTATTTAGTTTCAGTATTTTCTTTGGCCAACATAACATGCTCCCAAGTATTCCATTTACAAAGTTTATTTTGAAAGGCCCCACACTGCTGATACTTATGTAACTCCTCTGTTCTGTTCTTGCAAAACCCAGAAAGCACTAGGGAATAATTGCAATGGATCACAAACATGAATATTTCAGCACTTCTCCTCCATAGCATATTGCAGAGTGTAAAACAAAGTGTTATTTAAGCCATGTTAAGTGAAAAAAAAGCTGTAGATTACCCTAATTGAAACCTAACATTAGCAAATTCTTTTCTTAATAAAGAGTTATGATATATTATGATATGAAGGATGGTGACTAAATTAGATCTAAGATTTTTCAGAACAAATAAGAGAGAATTTTTGGTTATTTTGGATGTTTAAGAAAATGTAAGATTGTGAGCCAAATTCAAGTGTTGGGAAAATTAAGCCATGTATTTTTAAATCATTCTCATACATGTTCACAACTGTTGTTTGTTAATGGATTTTAGATTTGATGCAAGACTCGTATTTGAATATGCTATTGTTTTCTTAATATAACAGTTAGAGCTATAAAAAGAAAAAAATAATTAATAGCAAGACTTTAAATAAGATTTTTGAGAACCCTCATAACTCTCTTGGTTTCTTATTAGAGACCAAGCAGGAATTAGATTATTAAAACCATGAAAAAACCCTATGACAGTTTAAAGTGGGATGGTTAAGAAATTAATAATCCTTTACAAAGAACAGCTAAACATAATAGTAAAGCATTTGAGAAAGTGATTCTTATAAAGGCATATGCTTAAGAGAAACCTAATAATAGTGTTTAAGAAGATGAAAAAATTTTAACTACAAATTAAAATACCTTATATAGCATAATAAATGTCACAAATGCAGAAATGCCCAGCTTGCAATGATGACTTAATATTGAATAACTTTACTTAAAAAAACATGAAATTTCCTTTCCTGAAGATGTTCAGACTAGGTTATTTGCAATATAACCAGTCCTAAAAGAAGGAGTAAGTGGCTGCATATAAATATTCCCTCTTAGCCATAGTGCTACAAAGCATCTTGTTGATAGCTGGATGGAAGATCTTGCTAATAAATTAATTATTTAAGTTATCAACCACCATAATAAAAATATTGGAACATAGTGGAAAACTGCATCAAAATAAACATTTAAAAATGCCCAGATCATGTTCCACTATCAATTAGATAGATTCAGCTCCCCAATCAATATTCTGGAATGACATTTACAAATGTTGACAATATTACACTAATATCAAAAGTGAGAAAATATGACCAAAAGCTGTAGGAACAACTATCAGTAGAAGCAGGCAGAAAGGTTTTCCTGATACTAAATTATTAGAAAGTGACTTTAAGTAATTAGCATAAGAATGTTAAAAAAACATACTGAAAATTGTAAACAATGTAACCTATGGGGACATTCATGGGGAAAAAAAAACAAATAAAGACTAAAATGAAAGGAAATATTAAATTAAAATAAAATATCATAAGTAGAGAATTCACTGTTAAATTAAAAAAAGTACTAAGCAGTGGAAAAATGAACTTGAAATTAATAAAAATATCTACATTGAAAACATTGGTTAAAATAAAGTCTAAGAAACAAAAAGATCTTGAGGTCTGTGGTATAGCATGAAATGGCCTAGCAGATATGTAATCAAGTTGCCAAAAAGGAAAGAGAAAGTACAGCAGAAGAAAAAAAGACGGAAAAAAAAGATGGAACAACGGAGAGCCTTCAAAAATTGATGAAAAGACAATTAAGTACAAAATTAAGAAGCCGAGGAAACCCAAGCAAGATAAATATAAACATGCTGCATGTGATGGTTAATTACATGTGTCTACTTGACTAGGCTGAGATGGTCAGATAGCTGGCAAAATGTGATTTCTGAGTGGGTCTGTGAGAGTGTTTCCAGAAGAGATTAGCTTCTGAATTGCTAGGCTGGGTAAGGAAGATTGCCCTCACCAGTGTGGTGGCCATCATTCACTACTTAGAGGGCCCAAAGAGAACAAAGATGCAGAGGAAGAACACATCTGCTCTGTTTGAGCTGAGACATCCATCTTCTCTTGCCATTGGACATCTGTGCTCCTGGTTCCTGTGCCTTTGGATTCAGACTGGTACTTTCACCATTGGCTTCCCTGGTTCTCAGTCCTTCCAATTTGGACTGGAACTACACCACTGGCTTTCCTAGGTCCCCAGATTACAGATGGCATATTGTGGGACTTCTCAGCCTCCATAATAGCATGGGCAAATCACTCATAGTAAATTCCTTCCTATCTGTCTATATACCTATAACCATATCTTCATCTATCCATTTTATTGGTTCTCTTTCTCTGGAAATTCTAATGAACTGAGAAATAGGTTATACCCAGGTGTGTACATTTGCTAAAACTCATCAAACTAAGCAAGTTAGATCTTTGCACTTTATGCAGATAATACAATTAATTTTAATAAGGGAGTGGAAAATGATAATGGTAAAATAATTTATAAAATAATTAACATTATATAGCATCCATAGCATATTATAATTTCTTAATTACTGAAAGATAATCAGGTTCAAAGGGAAATAAGCTCAGAGAATTGAAATTATACTGAAGCAAAGTACATTTAGAAAAAAAAAAGTGTAACAGTGAAAACTAGTGAGAGGTAGAATATTGTGATGGAACTCATTGGCTGTCATGAGTCAAAGTCAGACAAAATCCATAATAATAAAAGGGTAATATGCTAATTAGACCAGACAGCTGAACGACCTTCTGGACGGCCTTCCGGATGTCCTCCGGATGAAGCCTGGGCTGCGAGGGCCGAGCCCCTTGCACAAATTTCATGCATCAGGCCTCTAGTAATACGTATCTACTCATATAAAAACCATGGGTGGTGTTCATCACATACAGACGAACAGCTGGGACCGAGCGGAAGGAAGTTAGTCCTACAGGGGTTGTCTTGGCAACGGCTGCACCCTCCCCCAAGCTGTTTCCCGGAGCTGTTTCCTGTAAGGGCGGAGTTTGAGGCAGGAACCCGCCCTGGGAGCATGGAGGCAGATCTTTCTAAAGTGTGCTGTGCCAGCATGAGGTGAACCTGAGTGGGGCGGCTGAAAGGCTTAGAAAAGACAGAAAAGAGAATGAAAGCCGGGTCTCGGTGGGACGCTGCTTCTCTGAGAGACAGCGACCATGCCCACAGCCATGCCTTTAGTTTATAGCAGATGCTATGAGGCAAAGTAAGGGCATGACCAAGATGTTTACAAACATTCTCCTGGGTTTCAATCCTACTCAACTACATGCACATGAACTCTATCAAGCCCACATCACTCAGGCATGTGGGGCCAAGTGTTCGGACCATAGGTTCAAGCTTACAACTACAGCTGTTGGCTATAATTGTGCTGGGAGGGCCCTGCCCTCCAAGCTGGGACTTGCACGTGGCAATGAGAGGACTGTGCCCTCTCATCACTCCAAGGCTTGAAGCTGTCCAAAACACTGTAGCGGCTCCCCACAATAAAGTTTTAATTCTGTTTCTTTGTTACTAATGTTGTGGACTCACCCCATAACAAAGAAACAAAGAAAAATTTCCCCATAGAATTTCTGAATAGTATTACTCCTTCGGGAATGCCGTGTCATAAATTAAAATTGAAAGTGGGTGCAATCATCATGCTATTGAGAAATCTCAATAGTAAATAGGGTCTTTGTAATGGTACCAGATTTATTATCAAAAGATTACGACCTAACATTATCGAAGCTGAAGTATTAACAGGAACTGCAGAGGGAGAGGCTGTTCTGATTCCAAAAATTAATTTGTCCCCATCTGACACTAGCCTCCCATTTAAATTGATTAGACGACGGTTTCCCGTGATGCCAGTATTTGTGATGACTATTAATAAATCACAAAGACAAACTTTAGACAGAGTAGGCATATTCCTACCTGAACCCGTTTCTGCACATGGTCAGTTATATGTTGCTTTCTCTTGAGTTTGAAGAGCATGTGATATTACAGTTAAAGTTCTAAGTACTTCATCACAAGGGAAATCAATCAAGCACTCTGAAAGTGTTTTCACTCTTAATGTGGTGTACAGGGAGATATTAGAATAAGTTTAATCACTTTATCAGTCATTGTTTGCATCACTGTTGTTTTTATATCATGTTTTTGTTGTTTTCATATCATGTTTTTGTCATTTTTATATCATGCCTCTGTTGTTATATCCTTTTGTTACTGTTTATTTATTAATAAATTTATATATTATTTTCATATACATTTTACTAATTTCCTTTCATCTCTCACATTTCTATTATAGAGAAAGGGCAAATAGCAATATTAAAATATCTCTGCTAATTAATTCCCTTTTAATAAAAAAATATATTTTATTGATTTTTTACAGAGAGGAAGGGAGAGGGATAGAGTTACAAACATCGATGAGAGAGAAACATCGATCAGCTGCCTCCTGCACACTCCCCACTGGGGATGTCCCCTCAGCCAAGGTACATGACCTTGAACAGAATCGAACCCGGGACCCTTGAGTCCTCAGGCCGATGCTCTATCCACTGAGCCAAACCGGTTAGGGCAATTAATTCCCTTTTAATGTGCACGAATTTCATGCACCAGGCTACTAGTAAATAAATAATAGCTGCCAGAGGGGAGAAGGTTTGGGGCACTGAGTGAAAAATGGTTGAAGGGATTAAGCAAAAAATATGTATGACATAGACACTAACAACAGTATGGTGATAGCCAGAGGGAATGGGAGGTTGGGGAGGTGGAAGTGGGCAGAGGAGGGATAAATGGGGACAGAAAGAGACTTGACTTTGCGTGATGATCTCATGATGCAGTATGCAGATGATATTTTGTTGACTCGTACACTTAAAACCTGAATGGTGTTATTAAGCAATGGTACCCCAATAAATTCAATTAAGAACAAACAAACAAGTAAATAAATAAATAAATAAATAAATTCTCTATAGGTAAAAAATTAAAGAAAATGTGGATGAGAGAGACCAAGCTCATCTATTACTATTTCTATTTCTATTATTTTTCAGACATGCATGCTAATATATTAAGAGATCTGCTCAGCTGGTACTTTGATGAACTAGTAAAGGTTTTGAGGGATTTTGTTATTCCTGACTAATAGTACAATTCTATTTTCAAAATGAGCAAACATGCATCAGTTCGGTGCATCTGGATTTTTACACCTTTAGATCTGAAGGGCATGCAAATAGTCTATTGTTAGCTTAATTTTCCTTTTTAAACAACAGTATTGCATAGGTACCTGATTTATGTTTTTCAAAATAAACAAAAAGCTGAAATGTGTTGTTGACCTAGATTACTGAAAACTATAAATTGATTGTATACTTCTAATTACAGAGTTGATTTGTTTTCTTGTCCATTAATGGAGACTTGAAAAAATAATTATCCCTGATTGGGCTATGAAACCTGAGAACCTTATGTGCTGATGATCATTTTATACGATAGCCTGCTAATGGATGACACATACTCTAGCTGTCTAAAAACAGAATGAATGACTTAGGTTAAAACTGTTGAAAAATACATTTTTACCTTGTCTCCAACATAGCAAGAATATTTGGATTCTGGATAAATAGAGCTTATTTGAATCATAGTAACTCAAACACTTTTCAAATCATATCACAATATTCTAAATTTGTTGAAATTTTGGATAGCTATTCTGAATTATAAAAATATATGCTATATATCAGATCTTTGTGTTTTAAAATTTCAAGTTATATTTTTTGTCTTTAACAAATTCCTCTATAGTAAATATCAGAATATTATAAAATTACTAGAGATAAAATATGACGCATATATATTATAATCATTTTATTTATTTATTTTTATGATCATTTTAAATATATATTATTTTACATAATACTTGACTGCATATATTTATTCTATTCACTATAGGTTTCCCTATAATTAAAGAAAAAAAGATTTTAAAAAGTCTTCTAGTAAAACTTTAAAATAAAAAAGCTTCGAAAATGTTCTGTTACTCTTAATATCTCAGATTCTGAAAAAACTATTGAATCATTCCAGTGAATATTTCAATAGAAATATTTCTGAATTATTAACTCCTAAAAGGAAGATAATCTGTAAAGAATATACAATGAGAAAGGGAAATTGCTAGCATTGAAGTGCAGTTTTAGCCATTCCTTTAGCGATATTAGTCAGTAATTCTAGTGTTATTGTGAAAGAAAATGTCAGCCTTCTGCACAGTAACAGTGCAGTGATATTATGGGTTTTTTAGAGACAGTAACCATGGTAGTATTTCATCTGAAGCATGACTCTCTGAAACTCAATTGGGCACCTATGATGGTAAAGACATTTTATTATTTTATATTTGCTTTTAGTTATGGATTTAAAAGAAGAAATAATCTACTTACAACTTTAAACATAAACAGCAGGGGGGAAAAGTGACTATTTTGTCACTTAGTCAATACACATATTCCCTCATTGTTTATAATGATAATTCTTATAACATCGTTGCTACTTTTACAAAAGTTCAAGGACCAAAAGAAAAGACATTAGACTTTTCAGTCGTAATGCTTGATTTTTTTTAAAATGATCTTTCCCAAAATGAAAAGGTTTAGCAATCATTTGAGTTGGCAATCTTAATGAGAAATAGATCTATCACTTTTATATGGATATTCAAAGTTGCTGTATGTTATAAAGAGCAATATGTACATTAAGTAAAACTGAATTTTATTTATGCTTTAGTTTTGCTTTCCACCTTTTTAATGATATCCGTCACTCCCTCTTTTTCACAGGCTTTCCCATCTATGAGGGTATACAGCCTGGCAAAAATGACTCAAAGCCTTTTTGTTATAGAGATTGTAAAATTGAACATGGAGAACAGATGTGAAGTAAAGATTAAGAGCTAGTTTCAAAATGTTTAATTTGGGTTAAGAAATCCTGAAGAAAATACTCTAATTCATCTCTTATATAAAAGGTCCGCCATCACGACCAAACAAGCAGCTGTCACAGCGGGCGGGGCGGGGCGCGAGCTACTAGTGGTGGAGAATTACTACTGGCAGAGGGCGGGGCAGTGAGCTACTAGCGGTGATGGGCGGGGTGGCCAGCTGAGGCAAGCGGAGGTGAGCTACTCCTGCACAATTTCATGAGCGCTGGGCCTCTAGAAATAAGAGTAAAAGAAAAGGTAGGGTAGTAGATTTTGTGATCTAAGCACAATTAAACACATGATAATATATTATATACCAGACGGGCTAGGGTTATAGAAACTGCTGGTGCAGAATTAGTAAAAGCAAAATATAGAAGAATTAAAAACTCCTAGGTGGAGTGACAATGAGTGAATGGAGAAAAACAAACAAAATGTAGCTTATAGAATTCTGAGTATCTTTTCTTCCAAAAACTAAAAAAAAAAGTATATGTCTATATGTGTGTGCACATGTTTGTATGAATGTGCACACACATCATTCTATATTTCTATATGTAGTTTTATAAGAATACTAGAGGCCCGATGCACAAAATTCATCCAAGGGCCTTGGCTCTGGTCCCCGCCCACTGCTGCCATGGTTGGGGAGCCTCTGCTGCCTCTACCTGGACCTCCGCCCGCTGCAGCTCTGTCCGGAAGGAAGGACATCTGGAAGGATGTCCAGTCTAATTAGTATATTATGCTTTTATTATTATAGATGGCAATTTGATTTAAAAGTTTTGGAAGATTTCCTTTTATATTTTAAAAGATCTTATATTTTAAAGCTTAGATCATTTAATGCTAGAAAAGTATAATCAAATCAAGGATATTGTTTTTATTCTTGCAAAGATTCATGTACAGTATTTTGTTGTTTGGCTTATGCAATGCGTGTGTGTGTGTGTGTGTGTGTGTGTGTGTGTGTGTAGCTGAATGAACAGGGTAGCAAAGAATTGTAGAAGAGTAAAGTCTACAAAGATTCTCTGGAACCTGTTTTAAAGGGGATTAAGGATTTAGATAACATTTAATGCAAGTCCCAAATCTTCACAATATTCTAATAAAATCCATTCAATTTCTCATGTGATCATCTTTATTCCTGTTTTCCCTTTCATATGCACTATAATGCCAATAAATGATACCAATTTAAACTACAATTTTCCTCACAAATGTAAATTTTAACACCATCAAAACTATATCCTAAATGGATGCTAGTACATATAAGCACTATGCCTTGAATCATTCTAATAAGATAATCAACCCCCCCCCACGGTCTTAATTGTTTTTCTGGTCGTGATTGGACATACAGAATATTATGATACACTCACCTTGTTACTTAAATGTACTACCTGCTTTATCTTGTACAAAATCTAATTTCTAATTCCATGACCAAATAAATACCTTGTTCATGCCCAAAATTATGTGCAGAGTTTCTTAGAAACATATTTAATGCAAGTGACCTTCTTTATAGAAAGATAAGCATGAAGAAGAAAATAATATTTAAGAGGAAAAAAGGTAATAAATCCTCCCTTAAGAACATATGCAGAAAATCACATTGCAAGTACCCTACTCAATTCAGTTCATCTAATTCATTCATTCACTTAGTAAAGTATATTTTTATTTAAAAAATGAGTACTAAGTGTCTACCATGTTCCAGAAATCTGTTATTTGGGGTCCTAAATGTTGTACCTTATGGAAAAGTCCGTACTCATTTTAAGATTTTAACATTATAAAATTATCACAGTGTTATTTACAATAATCAAGATTTGAAAGCAGCCTAAGTATTCATCAGTAGAAAAAATGGATAAAACAGCTATGGTAGATTTACAAAATGGAATACTATTCAGCTGTAACAAAGAAACTTTCACCTTTTGTGACAACATGGACAGACCTGGAGAACATTATGCTAAGTGAAATAAGTCAGTCAAAGAAAGATAAGTACCATATTATTTCACTTATATGTGGAATCTAATGAACAAACTGAACTAACAAGCAAAATAAAGAGACTCATAGATAGTAGACTGACAACTCAGTGGGAGGGGGGTCAGTATAGAGAGGAGGGGGTGTGGAGGGATTGAACAAAAAAGAAAAAAAGAGAGAAAGAACTCATGGACACAGTGGTGATTGTGGAGGAAAAGGGATTAGGTGGAAATGGAAGAGTGGAAGGGAGATAAATGGTGATGGGAAAAAATTAAATTAGTGTGGCTAGATAAATTTTTAATTGGTTTTACGTTTATCTTTTTAATCCAACTGAATTTTATTGGGTATATGTTATGGGCCAGAAATGTAACATTGTTGGTGGTACTCTTTTATTTAAGGTTTTAAATTTATTTTACTTTTGATTTGGTAAAACTGACTAAATAGTTTTTCTAAAGCATCTATTAAGTAGCCTGTCATTTCCCCATTGATTAGAAAAATGATATTTATTGTGCATTTAAGATGATGCAATGTTATGGTTGGGCTTAATCTTTGAAGACAGGTTTCCTTGGTTCAAATCTTGACACATATTTGTAAGTAAATTTGGTTAGGTTATTTAACCTCTCAGTGATTCCATTTCCTTATTAAAGCACGATGAAAATAGTTCTTGCCATTTAGTGTTATTTATATAACTTACTTAATATATGAAATATATAAAATATATAGATATAGAACAGTATTTGATAGAAAAAGAAACAAATTATAGCTATTTTTATTCCTGGATTCACAAATATTCATGGTTATTTTTTTCCATGGGCTCTTGACTGTATTTTTTTTTTCTCTATTGACATTCTTATGTTCAATTTCTAAATTCATTTTATATCAAATTTATTTGCTACTTAGCATATTTTTACCCAGTAAAACATTATTATCAACTCAACTAGTTCATATTCAGGTGGAAATCATAGATTACATGTAGACAGAACTGACATTTCTCAATATAGTTTTAAGAACAAAATATGTTTTAAATTAATCTACAGGTTCTTTTCTGTCTTTTAATAGTTTTGCTGGTTAATTTTTAATAAATATTGTACAATTATTTTATTATGTGTAATGTCAGTTTTTGATATATTTTTTTTCATTTTGACTGAAATAATTTTCCAAGCAATTATTACAGACACTGGAAATCTAGTGTGATTGTGTATCTGTGTTTTAAATATGTTACACTATTGCTTTAGATTTAGAAGTTTCTAAATTAATATCATAAATATGTATAAAATATTATTTCCTCTGGGTATTTTAAGTAATTCAATATCTGATAAAGTACTTATGGATTTGGGATAGGGTTTCATTTATATACTCGAGGCCCAGTGCACGAAATTCATGCACCCTCTCACAATCCGGGACTGCTGGCTCCTAACTGCTCACCTGCCTGCCTGCCTGATCACCTCTAACTGCTTGCTTGCCTGATCGCCCCTAACTGCCTCTACCTGCCTGCCTGATAACCCCTAACCACTCAACTGCCTGCCTCATCGCCCCTAAACACCTCTGCCTCGGCCCCTGCCCCCAGGACCGAGGCTTCCCTCCCTCTGGCTAGCCACAAGCACCTGGGACCCTGAGCAACTTCACCCTGGCCCTAGCTTTGTCAGGAAGGATGTCCAGAATGACGTCCAGAAGATGTCTGGTCTGTCCAGTCTAATTAGCATATTAACCTTTCATTAGTATAGATAGCTTTTCTCATACTTGACCCTGTTCCCATACTTGACCCACTTTTCCCAGCATTTTTCAATTTAGCTATTGATACTGGAACCGGCCAGCAGGAATTCTTCCTGGGTTGTGTCTCACAGAATCGAAGAATGAAGCCACGGACCAGAGGAGTTCAAACAAGGCAGGAGTTTATTGCAAGCAAACACGGGCTCCCCGCTCTGGGAGGGGACCCCAATGGGTTGCCACACAGCATTCTGCGCTTCCCCTTATATCTGCTAAAGGCCCGCTCTCTGTCTATCTGTGCTGCTCTCTCGTTGCTGGCCTGTCTGCTTACTTCTGCTTCTAACTCCTCTCATGATCACGCTCTGTTTCCATATTTACCTGCTTACAAAGACAGAAAAATAAATAATTGCATACCAATGCGTTATAATGATTCTAAATGTGACAGACTACATGACACACAGCGTGGGCTCCACTGTGGTCATCTGGGGAACCTGCACTGAATAGACATGGCACGACAGCTAGAAGAAAAGGTGCTAGTAAAATAGATGGACACAATTTCAGAAGACACCAAATTGCATAAATTTGAACTTGTGTAAAAGGTGCATATTTCAGTTTTATTGATGTAAGTTATACGACAAAACAGTTCATTCATAACAATCAGGAATAAATTGCTCACCACCCAGAACTTTCAGCTTCAGCTGTTTTATAAAATTTTTCTTTTCCTTTAGACACTATAAGATTAATAAAGTTCTATAAACTGTAAAATTGGATTATTTTCTGAAAACCTAAAAATATGAAAATTACAGCCTATGAAAGGTGTAAATACAAAAACAACCAAGTTAGTTCCTTCTATTAACCATTATTGCTGTGTGTATTTAGTTTTTTAGTTACAGTGCATACAT
>NW_005871072.1:2492567-2570991 GCF_000147115.1 Myotis lucifugus
ACAAATTTTATAATTTGATTACAATACCAATTTAACTTAGAAAAATGTATGTGACTAGCTAAATTCAAGGGCAACAGTAATGAAAGTTTCTCTTTTCAGATAACAAATACGTGTACAAATTTATATAGTGGCACTGACAGCTCATGGCTACCTTCAAACATATATGAATTAACTCCTAAGGGCATATGAGAACTTCAGCATCTCTTGAAAATCATAAGCAAGTGGGCAGACATGAGCATTTACTCAGACTCATATACCTATTACCATCCCATAACCATGACATAGTTCCATGTAAAGATGTAAGTCCTAAAAACTTGTGACCTCTTCCAGATCACATCCAGAGAAGCCCATCACTAGTTGAGTCCATGCTCTCCACTACTTAGCACCTATTTGGAAATATTATAACCCTCGTCATAGTTAAGACACGTGTTAAGAAAAGGGGTTAGGCAGCGGATATCTATATCTTAATTTCTTATTTTTTTTGTTTTATTTTTCTCTTCTCATAACTTCTCTACAACAAAGGAAACACTTTCCATAATCTTTTATTTTCTGGAAGGGGCTACCATTTAATCATATCATTTTCAAATTGAGGTGAAATAAAACATGGCATGTTTTATCAGAAGGAAACCTGAAACATGCTTAGCAGTCAAGGAGAATAAAAATATTGACACTGCCATTTAAATATAGGTTAGAGGCAAATGCAACAAAGAAAAAAAGCACTAGTGGCTTCTACCTTTTACCAATTACCTGTTCATCCAGGACTTCAATGAAATGTAGCTCTTGCAAGATTATATATTTAGTTACAGTGTTGTCTTATCCTGGAAATCTGTGAGATTAGAAGTATATTTTTCTTATATTTAAATTTTATAACAGTAAAAAAAATAGTCACTATTCCATTGACAATTAATAGGTCATATAAATGTTCATTATTTGGGGTAACTAGAAAAAGTTTGCATGTACTCTTTCATTTGTAATATTCATTATGTAGAATGAATAACTGAAACAACTATATAGTAGAAATAAAATTTTAGAGGAGGAAATAAATCATGTGTTATTCACTATAAGTTTTATAGATAAGTTATTATTTTTATACTTTTCCAGAAAATAAAATGTTTTCTTAAAATTAATATAGGATTAACAATCTTAAAACACAAGAGGAAAGATTGTAAAAAATTTTAATGTGTTTTAATGTTTTAAATGCATTGTCTAAGTAAACATTTATATTTAAACAATTTTCATTAATGTTTTCTAACAGCAGAGGGAGATATTGAACTAGAAATTATTTTTCAGTGCACATTTTTTTTTTGCAGAATGATTTATTGTTAGACATTTGATTTTAAACTTCATTTTCTTAAAAAACACTTTTTATACAAATATTTTATAAAAAGTCTTTTTTTTCAGCATATGATTTACAACTAACAAGATGTCTTATAAAAATTGAAAACCAATGAATTACATTGTGGTAATATGCCATTTGCTATATTTCTTAGACGTCGCAGACCTTAAGAATTTTATGTCATTAGAACTCATTGGTGCAGTAAAGCATGATTTTTTACACTGATCCAAACCTGAATGTCTGTCTCTGTTCTATTACTTACTAGCTGTGTAACCTATAGCAAGTTATTTTTCTGAATTTTCACTTTCCTTATCTGTAAAATGAATATAACAATAATATGTCCTTTATAGAGTTGTTGGTATTTAACGCCTAGATAGTAGGGGAGTATTTTCATGAATGGGAAAAGAGAAGATTGAAGGAAACAGAGAGATAAGTGTAAAAAAGTCTGTTTCTGAGCAATTAGGAGAGTCAAAGCTTAAAAAAGAAGAAGAATTCAATTCTTCCATTGCCAATGTGTGAACAGAAGAGAAACAGGCTCAGAACATAAAAACTGTAGCAATGTGTAGCACCTATTAGTGAAAAAAAATTGATACAGAAATATAATAGTGAGGATATACAAGTAGAAATATAAAGCCTACTCAATAAACAATGCTGGTACAATACAAAACCAATGAACAAAGAATAAATATTTACGTGAAAAAAGTAGGATTTAGAAACAATTGAACATTGTAGTTATTCAAAACAGAGAGGTTCTAAGGATTGAGATTCAAGTTACTAGGGAGGTAACCTGATTATCAGTGACAACACAGGAACATAAGATAAAAAGCAGTCTTCTGGAAGATGATGGTGGGTTTGTTTCTGAATATATGCATTATCATTTGTAAGGATGCATATTTTAATTATAAAGCTAAAGGTAACATTTGTATGTTACTCATTTATTTCAAACTAGAGGCCCGATGCACGAAATCTGTGCAAGAGTAGGCCTTCCTTCCCCCGCTGCCGGCACCAGCTTCCCTCTGGCACCTGGGACCGGGTATCCCTCACAGCCCCGCTTCATCTGGAAGGACATTCAGTCTAATTAGCATATTACACTTTTATTATTATAGATGTCCTATATATTAAAACATTACTAACTTGTAACACAAAATCACAGCAAATGGGTGATGTATTTTCAAGTATATTTACTTAAAATGTATTAGGTAGTTGTCCTCTTTCTAGTTCAAAGGAAGGGCACTGGTGTCTGTTTTGCAGCGAGCCTTTATGGAGGCAGTGTGCACCCCCAGCAGTGAGGGTGCACCCTGCCAAGCTCCTTCCCTGGAACTGCACTCAGTGTCTCCGCATCAAGCACCAAAGCTTTGAACTCGGCCTGTGAGCATCTGTGCTTCATCGCAATTCATTTTGTGCATCCATTAGCCAGATGTGTCCTAAGGTATTAGAAAATCCTAATAGAGATTTTTGTTTTGCTTGTTTCGGCGATGCTCAAACATTTTTCCATATAGATAAAGGTAATTGCTTTTTCGCTTTACACCATTTGGCTTATGAAAGGTTTCCTAGGAAGCTGTACTTTCAGATAGTGGGGGAAACCTGTATGTAAATGTGCACGACCCATATGTAAATATATGTGTGTATAAATATAAAGAATTTATTTTTGTGTTTTTAACTAATGCAATGTTTTGTCCATAATTTTCCTTAATAGTTACATGTTGAATAAAATGTTTTAAAAAGTATATTTTTATTCAAAAAGACAACCAAATGTTATTTTAAAATTTATTCCTCTTATATATAAAACTAAAACCTGATATTATTATAAATTGTATCCAATTATTAAAATATTTGTTCCAAATGGCAATATCTGTGAATAAACAAATTCTGATGCCAGAGTTAAATGAATCAGTTAAAATCTAGACTTTGCTTTTATTAGTTACATAACATTGGATATACAATATTATATTTATGCTCCAATTCTCTGATTGTAATAGTTGTTACTTCATAGGTTTGTTCCAAAAATAAATGTGTTACTAAGTATAGAGTGATTATAGTAGTTGTAAACATGGAGGGTGGTCACAGTTACATGTTATTTATTATTATTAAATAAACATATAAGGTCAAAAATTAAAAACTAAGCTAGTTGGACTCTAATGAATACCTTCAGAATGCTCTTTTTTAATTTGAAAAACTTTATAATCCTTTGCAAGAATATGGATAATAATAATGGAGATTGTGTTATTCTTAAAATAAAATAATTTGTAATACTTTGCTTATAATCATGCTCAAATTTGGTTAGTTTCTCCTTAAAATAAACTTTTAACAAACCATATTAATAATTGTGGGCCAGTGATAGAACAACTGCACACAGAATCAACATATTTAGAACAAAATTTGGACAGTTTTCAAAGTCCCCAGCTATTTCAGTTCTGAAGATTTAAAAACATCCACTAGAGGGGGCTAAAAGAGTGAGAAAGCCTGAAACGAAGGGCGGTTTTAAGAATGATTCATATATTAACATTACACTAATATTCAAGGTTAACTTTAGATTGAAAAGTCTTATTTCCATTTTTCTCACCCCCAAATCGTGGATTATTAAGCAATGATTTCTACTAGTAGCAAAGATTTCTAATATTTTTGAAAAGTCTGTATGTCTATGTGTAGGAAGGAAGAGCAGGTAAGTGCAATTTTGAATTGCTTCATATTTTAGGATAGATAAGCTATGTTTTAAAAATTGTTTTACTGCTGAATAATTGTTTAAAACTGTGACATATCTAAAAGTCACTGTTTCCTAAGATTTAGTATGTTTGAGTTACAAATAAAAATGAGAAATTATTTGTTAGCAATGTCCACTTGATTATAATTAGTCAAAGAAAAGGATGCAAAATGTTTAGAAGAGTATTTTTTTTACTGTAGTCATGTGACTTCAAACTTAATACTGTTTGAGGGTAAAGAAATTGCAAGTACTTCTTAGTTCAAATGTTTTATGAGGATTTAATTTTATTTTTTATTGCCCAGAAAAATCTGATCTGGTATATTCTTAATTTGATTTCCTCCTGCAGACTTCCCTTTCTCCACCTCTACCCCAAAATAATAACAACAGATATCTCCATTTAAGCAGGAATGACATTACAGTCATTTCATCATTAGATGTTAGTTTTTGGTAGAATTTTCTGTTATTATTTCATTAGTATTTATTACTTATATATCAATGGTCTTATTATATATCATTATAGATTGTACTGCCTTATTTCTTAAACACACAATATACAAAGTAGTATTATATAGGATATATACACTTTTAAAATATGCCATAAAGAAGCCCAATTATCCCAGGAGAGATATTGGAGAATAATATAGGTAAAATGTACACAGTAAAATCTTCAAATGGATGGTTATGTCACAAAAGCATCCATATTTATTTTCACGTAGGTGTATAGGTATGGTATAAATGAATTTTTGCATATTTAATATAGATTAATTTGGAAGAAATAGTTTTCTTTGGGTATATGAGTGAATTATTTATAATTGAAAAGTTCATTCTCTAAGTTACATAATACTTTAAAAAATGTTATATACCAAAATGTAGTATTTCCTTTTGGGGGGGGGGGGCATGGTGGAGATTTTTAGCAAAATGTCTATTAACAAAAAGATCCAACATTACTTAGTGAAATTAGTCACTAATGATTTATTCACTTTCTTGGTTAATATTAATATTACTGTGCTGACAGTAATATAGTTCAATGCATGTCTTTTGAAATTAATTTCATTGTTATCAATTTAAAAAATGAAACATAACTTAGTCTTCTGTTGAACAGTTCACTTATATTTCTCAACAAACATGTGTACCTTGCCAGTTGTTTTCTTTCTTTACATAACATAAATTCAGTGGTAACAAATGCTTTTATTTCTATCCAATTGAATGTAAAGTTTGGTACTTAAATTTTCTTGCCAACTAATCAGTTTTAGATTGAAAAAGTTAGTACTTTTATTTCACTATGTGCAGATGTTCTCCATATGGATAATCTTAAAGAATAATTACATATCCTATATAATAAAAGTCTAATATGAAAATTGTCCCCTTGACCTGGAGTTCAACCAGGGGACGGGGCCGGCCTGCCAACTGCCCGCGGTCCCTCCGCATGGCCAGCCCTGCCCCTGATCACCCCCACACCCTGATCAGGGGTGGAGCAGCCTGGCCAGCCACCCGTGGCCCCTCCCTCTGGCCAGCATGGCCCAATTGGCCCCAATTGGGGTGGGCCGGCCTGACCCCATCCATGCATGAATTCATGCACTGGGCCTCACACACACACACATACACATGATATTTATGGTCATGATATTTCCAACTTTATCTTGTTAAAATAATACACCAACTGCAATGTTTTAACAAAATGGTTAAATAGCCCAGCTAGTTTGCTCAATGGTTTGAGCATTGGCCCATGAACTGAAGAGTCATGGGTTTGATTCTGGTTAAGGACATCTACCTCGGTTTCAGGCTCAATCCCTGGCTCCAGTGGAGGTATGTGGGGGGGTGGGCAACCAATTGACATGTCTCTCTCACATTGATGTTTCTCTCAGTTTCTCCCCCTCCCTTCCACTCTCTATAAAAATCAATGGAAAAAATATCCTCAGGTGAGGATTAACAACAACAACAAAAACAAACAGAAAAAACAAAATAAAAAATAAAAATGTTTCAATATACTAATTATAATATTAAAAGTATTTAAAAAGTTTGCATCCTTAGTGACACAGCTATAGGTGATAGGGAAAGACAATAATGTCTGAATTGTGACTGACAATAGAAAGGCATAAGGGTTTTAAAATCTCCTGCAGGTGAGCCACCAAGCTGATAGTCTATTGTGCCTATTTGATTAGTGGTATTTACTTATCATTATTGTTAATTATCTGAATACAAAATATTTAGTCACACAGACTGCATTATAATAAATTTTTATTTATTTTTATTTTTAAATCTTTGTTGTTGAAAGTATTACATATGTCTCTCTTTTCCCCCATTGACTGCTTCTAGCCCACCCCCACCTTCCACCCCAAGCCTTCATCACCCTATTGGCTGTGTCCATTAATAACTCTTTATAACAACACTAGAGACCCGATGTACAAAATTCGTGCAAGAGACTTGGCCCTCGCAGCCATGGCTTGCCTCGGCCCTTGCAGCCCTAGCTTTGGCCAGAAAGTCGTCTGGAAGGTCGTTCAGCCATCTGGTCTAATTGGCATATTACACTTTTATTATTATAGATTTGGAAAGATCCAGGGGATTAATAATTAATTTTCAGTTTTCAATATTGGTCTTTAACATTATGTTTTTTGTTATATGGATACAATTTTTTAAAAAGTGTTCATTTCTACACATTCCTAAGAACTAGTAAGAAAATATCCTGAGGTTATACCATAGTGAGAACACACAAAGAAACAATTTATCTTAAATGACTATTAATTTGACTGTTTTCTATGTGCAACTCATTCTGTAGTACTATGGGGAAAAAATACAAAAAATATATACTAGCCTTCCCTCAAGGAGTCTTTACAATGAAAATAACTCACGGTCTGACATTATTCCACTGGACTTTGTTTTCTTGCACACTGTTCATTATTCACTATGAAAATATTCATCAACATTTTGTAGGGTTTTTTTAAAAAAATAGTTTTCTTAGGCATCCATTTGAAGTAGGGGATTCTATGAAATCTCAAATATACTTTATATGAAGACAGACAGCTAATAATCCAAGCTTCAAGGAGAGAGTTTTTGTTTTGTTTTAGGTTTTGCCAGGTTAAACAATGGTATTAGAGAGTTTCTTTGTGTCAACAGATTTCAAATTAAAAGAGGAAGTTTTATTGTAAGACCTCTTTCAGAATAAGGCAATTCCATTATTAGTTTTATACCTTTGATCTGAGATCAAATTGAGTATGAAGGAAACCATAAGATTTAAATAATGCATTAACCTTTTTATTGAAGTTCAATGTGAAAGGCAAGTTTTCTAAACACCTATTCACGTGTGACTATATAAAATACTATATCTGCCAATAAAGTCTTTTTAAAATGTATAAACTTTTCACTGAAAGTCATTATTCATGATGAACATGTGCAAATGTTCTCAGATACAGAGATGTTATTGCTAAACCGTTGGAATATCTTCTGTTCTTCCACATACACAGGTAATTGTCCTTTAGTAAATTGCATGTTATTGTCAGAAGTCAAGTTATTCATGATTGTGCTCTTACTTTAACAGAACACCTCCTCCCCAACCCTCCCCCCGAAAAAAGAAATGCCTAAATAGGGTTTTAGGCTTCTTTCCCAGTGAATGAGAACCCTACATTCCAGATTTGAGGATAAAATTAAAAGTTTATTGTAGAGAATGGCATTGTGATAGATAAAAGGTAACATTGTTTTGTTACCATTTTCTATGAATGTGATTTATAGAAATCAAATGATGTATTTCAATCAGATTTTACCCCATTATTTTTCAAAGATTAACAATTATTTTATAAGATCTATTATTTTTGTATACAATAGGCAGCATTGGAATCAAAAATAAATACTTGAGCTGAATTTAAGCTAGGGAATTGTGAGTGAATTTTACTTTTCTTATGTCTTTTGAACTGCTTTTAGAGTTTTATAATGAAACAGGTATACTTTTTTAAAAGTATATACAATTTTAAAGAAAACTTTTAGTTTGAAATAAGAAAAGGAAAAATGCCTATAGTAATGTTTAAAAAATTAGTACACAAAGTTCTTCTATAACTGTAAATTTAGACATGATTTGCAGATATCTGTTATATTCAATTTATTTTTTTATTTTATTGATTTTTTTACAGAGAGGAATGGAGAGGGATAGAGAGTTAGAAACATCGATGAGAGAGAAACATCGATCAGCTGCCTCCTGCACACCCCCTACCAGGGATGTGCCCGCAACCAAGGTACATGCCCTTGACCGTAATCGAACCCGGGACCCTTGAGTCCACAGGCTGACGCTCTATCCACTGAGCCAAACCAGTTAGGGCTGTTATATTCAATTTAATAGCATTATCATGAGTTTCAGCTAATTCCCTAGTAATATGGAGCAGACAGAGCCCACAGTAATAGTTATTTCCCAGTGATATGTGTTGAGTATTTCTTTTAAATGATTATATAAATACTTAAAAAATCACATTGATTTAGGATTATTTCTGTGTTTAAATGACTTCCTCAAAGAATAAAATCACTGGTGAATATTTAAAATCCACCTATAGAATTATTACCCACCAAAAGGTCATCCTGTTATGCTTTCCACCTTCAGAGTATTTAAATATCCCTCAGTCTACACCACAGAGGGTGCAAAGGCTTCTTTCTCTTCAAGCCTTCCAGATTCTTAAGTCAAAACCAATCTGACATATGTCTTCACTTTACCTCTTAAATGTGGGCAGATGCTCTGAGGTAGAACTAGCTCTATACGGAATGAATAAATCTCTTTTCGTTGTTTAATTTTTTTTTCTTTCCTCTGTCCAGTGCTTAGTCTTGGTCTTTTTGTATTATTTGTCCCATAGGCTTTGTCCAACAAATGTCATAAAACATTATTCCATCCGGCCTTTATTGTCAGTGGATGTGTAAAATGACCGCCTGCCCCCATCTATGTAAGCAGGGAAGGGAAGACAGCCTCCCAACCCCCCATGCAGAATGCTCCGTGCTGCCCTACATATGCTGCTGCTCTGGCATGACTAACAGAGATGGGTTTACTTCTTCTGACCACTTGGTGTTCTTCCATGTAATTAGATACTTTTATGTTTCCCCTTTAAGGTGCACATTCTAAAAAACAGTTAAAAGTCACAATAACACATAGCTTAGAGGATGTGATTAAAAATAACTGATTACTTTTTAACACCTTAAAAGATGGAGTCGCTGGGGGTAAATTATGTGGAAAGTAGTATTTTGTTATGATTACTTGATAAATTTATTATTAAAACTTCGAGGAAGCTACAAAGGGAAGGTGCTTTTTAATGTAATAATTGGAAATGAAAAACAATGTTAAAATAAACGTTATCCAACCACCATTAACATTCTGCCATAAGCGTTTTGAAAGAATAGAGGCATGATGATTTAGTGAAACAACGAGGAATTGCACCTAACCAAACATAGAGAACAGTCCTGTAGTCATAATTATTTTGAATGTGCTAAGTTATATATTTTACTAAGTTTGAGATAATGCTGAGTAATTCATTATCAACATTACTCCTTCGAGTTAAGTTACAGAAGGCTCCTCAAATAACAATTCTGCACATATCCATTTTTTATGTTCCTACCCAGAACTTTCAGAAAAGGTAAACAATAAAAAGAAATGGCTTGCCCTAGCCGGTTTGGCTCAGTGGCCTGCGGACTGAAAGGTCCCAGGTTTGATTCTGGTCAAGGGCACGTACCTTGGTTGTGGGCACATCCCCTGTAGGATGTGTGCAGGAGGCAGCTAATCGATGTTCTCTCTCATCAATATTTCTAACTCTCTATCCCTCTCCCTTCCTCTCTGTAAAAAATCAATAAAATATATTTAAAAAATAAAAATAAAAATAAATGGCTTGTTTGTCACTTCTCTTTTTACTATTGAGTAATTAATTAGTAATTACGCACAAAAAGAGATAATATGCAATACGTAAGCAAGGGATTCAAATAAATAACTTCAAATATCTGCTAGGTGTAAATTATGGATAATATAGACACATGTTCCAATTGGAAAAAAATGAGAGAAACTTGCATAAATCTGTAAGGAGTGTAGCTCCTTTTGTCCCACATGTCTCTTTGAACAACATTCCTCCACAAACTCTACTTCAAAAATATTTCTCCTGTGATTTTGCCTCCAAAACCTAAAGAAATACCTTTGAAAAATTGTATCTATGGTGTTGGAAGGGATTATTCTAGTTCCTTTTTCTCCCCATTGATTCTATTTTGTCACTATTTACCTACATTAATAGGTTGATTTTAGTTGACATGGTCATCAGCTGGTAGCAAACTGTGCCTGAGATTGATTCCTTGCCTCTATTATTTCTTATTCCCTTTATTTTCTTATTCCTCATTTTTCTTCTCTTTCCCCACTTCTTCATTTGTATTATAATCTCTATTTCATCTTAGAGCACACAATGTTTTTAAAATAAATGAGAATCTTAATGACTGAGAGAATATAATATAAAAAGGAAAGATGGAATGTTAATAATTACATCAAAATCCTTAATTTTAAAACAACTATTCCACACTAAGGATATGAAAACTTTAGGGATTTGGGTTCCTACATATAGCTGTGATTAGGTAATGATCCAATCTAATTTTCTTCCATTTTGATGATTTAACCTGCATAAAACCTCTTTCTTAAAAGTAGCTTTTTTCTGAAATGAGACCTAATATTGTATAGGTAGACTCTAATTATAGACAAGAATGTATCTAAACACAGATTGTTTTAAAATAAATGATGGCATCTAGTATATTCATTTTGGATATGAAAAAGTGCAGGTACTTGGAATGCAGGTAAAGAGGAATGCTTTTTAAAACATAGGCATTTGGGGAAATAAGGACTCTGACAGTTGAGAGTTTTATTAGTGATGATTCAGAAACTTTTAAGAGTTGAAGAAATGAGTAACTTTTAAATAGAACCATGTTAGGGAAAATATGCTTTCTGACCTAGTACCATAAAAAATCAGGGTATTTTCATTTCTATGTATTCATTTAACTTGTTTTACTGTATCTGAAAAGTTGTAATTTTATATTTTTGAGAGTGGTAAGCTGTGTTTGATGAATGTCAACCATTTGCAATAAAGATTCTTGAGTGTAACTTACAATAATCATATTTCCATTCCAAATAAATATTATCTTAACTGAAAAAGAACCTTATTTCTAGTCTCATCATTGAATCTTAGCTGTAGGGGAAGAAATAATGAAGTATAAAACTTTTAGTCACTGGCATGAGGCTTTTAAAAAATGTTAAAAGGGTGACTATGAAAATGCAAATATTGCAAGAAAGCAGTTCATGGGAATCTTTTAGAATTTATCTCATGCACAGTTTCAAAATAAAACTGAAGCCACTATTCCCCAGGCAGCATGTGTGCTGCTTTTCTGCACACGTGTGTGCAAACAGCACAGTAGTGTGCCAGATGAAAATGCAACCTAATGTATTATTTAACCCCCTACATAACACAAAATAATCTGAGACATTCCAAATGACATGTCATTATTTTGCATCAACATTTCCTTGCACTATATTTGGTATGAAAAGGGAGTGGAAAGACCATTTGCAGAAAGAGGAGGAGTTGAGCAGTCCCAAGGTGGAGCTGCCTCCTGTGTGAAATGACACTGGCAGATTAGAGCGCTCTGGTGGGGAAGGGCTTAAAGGCTGAGTCAAAAGCCAAGAAGTCTCTTTATTTACGCCTACCTCCCAGCCCTTGGCAATCTGACTAATAACACACTGAGCTAACAAGAAAGACTAGAAAGGGAGGACAGAGAACATTGCTGCAGCTTGGATCTCCAACCTCAGAAAGCGAGAGTGATCAGTCCCGGCTCTGCCAAACATCTTGTTTATTGACTGCGTCCGGCAGCTCGAAAATGGTTAACTATATGCAAAAAAAGTCAGCATAGCTGTGAAGTATGCCCTGAATTTTAATCGGGGAAGAAAAGGACAACTGCTTCAGGATGATCTAGCAGGCACTCTGCTAGAAATATTTTCAATGAGCTGCTCAGCACGTTGTCTCTGACCAGAGGCTTTCACTTTATAAAGTGATGGGACTTGCCCAAAAGTGGTGTTTGAGAAGAAAGTCCACGGTGGTTAGTGTTTTCTTTTTAATAAAGAAACTGAATTGACTTTGAACATCTCTTCCAGCTGCGCGTTACAGATAACGCCAGGAAGAGCCTCTGCTTTACAGGTAAGATGAATGTTTCCAGGCTTTGGCGATACCTAGTTTTTCATTATCCTAACGTGATTGAAATGCATATGTTTGCCCTTTTGAAAAATGTAACTTTGCATGAAAGGATATCCAGTTTCATTCTTGCTCCTTGGCACAACTAATGCTGTAGCAGATGCCTGTTTTCTCTGAGCAGCAGACGTGTAGCCCAACAGCTGGCTGTAGAGAAAGCACAAATAAAATAATATGCCACTATGATTTTTACAGCGTGCAGTTTGCTAGTGGACACTAAATATGTGTGCTTTCTGGGAAATAAAGATCACTTCCAAATGCCACTGTTGAACTTCAAACATAAGCGGAATATTAAAGGATTCTTTGTGTTTTGTATGCTACTTTTATTATTTCCTGACTTAACAGTGTTTTCTGAAAACATGTGAATGGAGATTTTTGAACTCCTGAACATTGAATCAGATATTGTCAATATAGAATCACTCTTCACATTTGTATGTATTTCCGAAATGATTAGATATTGTTTTCTAGGACAGTTTGAAGAGCATAAAATGCATTTAAGATGAAAAAGGCATGAGATATTTTCATCTGGAAGTTATTTACTCTGTTTTAAAGAAGCTTTGCCTGGTAAAATGAATAGTATTCTTTCTTGGGAATCTAGGGAGAAGTACTTTTAGTGTTTGTGGAAGCCAATCCACAAGTTAAAACCCCCAACTGCAAACTCCTTGATTCTAAGCACAGTTCTCAGAGCTGTTTAAAATTAAACTATTTTCCTTTGGATATGTCTGCTAACTTTTCCTTTGTATGGAAAGGCACTATGTTGTTTTGTTTCTTTGGTTACATTTGACCTTTTCAGAAACTTCATACTATATATGTTTTCAATAAAACAATGCATTTCCTTGGAATAAAAGTTTATTTTCAGGCTTATTGATTGAGATCTGGGATGTTTTATCTGATTGTGAATTTTAATTAGATTCAAAGTTACAATATGCATTCCATCCAGAAAAACCTAAAGCAGTTACAATTTTGAGAAGTTGACTAGTTTTAAGATGTGGTGTTTGTTTAACTTTCAAGTTGGTTTATATAAATTTAAGGTACAATAGTGAAAGGAAGGGGATACACTTAGATACAATTCAAGTCATGCATTTACCTTGTCGCTACTGTCATTCCAGAGTTAGAATCATTATTGAAAATTGCTGTTTCAGATGCATATTTTAAATGTTTTAGGAGCTAGAATGTGTGATGTTGTTATTGAGAACTATCATTATTTATTTAGAAAATTAGAGATATTCTCACATATTTTAGTATAATGCAGTTTGTTTCAGAGTTCATTGTTTGTGACTTTCAGCCTTACAATAGAAGAAATTAACTGCTTAATTATGTGATGACATTCAGTGCCCTAAAGCCTGATTCAAGACCTCATTAGGAAGTCATTTGCTGGAAGTTTATATGAGGCATTGTTTATTCCTTTATAATAGCCAGAGATGTGTGCTAAAGATCAGTTTTCCTTCTTTAGTTTCATGATATTAACCTTATTTATAACAGAATTTAAAGTAGCAGAAAATATTCTAAGTCTAGAAATTCAATATAAAGTGTGACTGAAGTGAAATTTGAATGGGCACTCTTAATCATACATACCTAATACTAGCAGCCTGGTACAAAGTACCCTAGACAGCATGGTTAAAACAAACTTCTTTTTATAATGTTCCAGTTTATTACATGGTCAGAGACATATTTCCTCAATATTTTAAAATAACTAATGAAATTATTAAGTATATTGAGCCAAAATCAAAGCAGGTTAAAGCATAGACACATTATTAGATGCTATATTGTGACATCAAGTTCAAAAATATGAATAAAAATATGTATAATGCATGCATACATATATAATACCTTTTTTCTATCATTTTAAAATTCTCTACAGTTCTCTGATTTTTCCTAATACCTACATATTTATCTCTTCCTTTAATCCTTTGGCCTCAGATTCATGTACTTTGTGGTTAAAAAAACATCAAGGTTGTCTCAAATATACACCATTGCATTATATCAAAAAAGCAGTGGTCCAGTTAGCCAACACCCCTGTCATCTGTAGAAATGCAGTTCATTTGGCAGATGTGAACACAACTGGTGATATAATATTTTAAATTCTCCTTCACTTACATTTTATAATTTGATCACAATGTAAGTTAAAAGTACATTAACGCACACCTGCCATCACATTAGGAAAAAGTAAAAGACAGTGTCGATGCAGCAAAGTATTTGCATTTTCACAGTAATCAATGTTTTTCTTTGTAGAGGAAAACCTATCTTTTTGAGAATGTCAGGTTCTTCTCCTCCCTGCTCCTGCCCACTAAACCCCATTGTTATTGCATTTTATTTTGCAGAATTAGATCCCATCACATGACAACATGAAGCTGTGGATTCATCTCTTATATTCATCTCTCCTTGCCTGTATGTCTTCACAGTCCCAGTCTACAGGGTCCTCGGCCAGAGGTTCTTGTGATTCTCTTTGCAATTGTGAGGAAAAAGATGGCACAATTTTAATAAACTGTGAAGAAAAAGGCATCAAGACGCTATCTCAAATAAGTGTGCCACCATCACGACCTTTCCACTTAAGTTTATTAAATAATGGCTTGACAATGCTTCACACAAATGACTTTTCTGGGCTTAGGAATGCTGTCTCAATACACCTTGGATTTAACAACATTGCAGATATTGAGAGTGGTGCATTTAATGGCCTTGACCTTCTAAAGCAACTCCATATCAACCACAATTCTTTAGAAATTCTTAAAGAGGACACCTTCCATGGACTGGAAAATCTGGAGTTCCTACAAGCAGATAACAACTTTATCACAGTGATCGAACCAAGTGCCTTCAGCAAGCTCAACAGGCTTAAAGTGTTAATTTTAAATGACAATGCTATTGAGAGTCTTCCTGCAAACATATTTCGATTTGTTCCTTTAACCCATCTAGATCTTCGTGGAAATCAGTTGCAGACATTGCCTTATGTTGGTTTTTTAGAACACATCGGCAGAATATTAGATCTCCAGCTGGAGGACAACAAATGGGCCTGCGATTGTGACTTACTGCAGCTGAAAATTTGGTTGGAAAACATGCCTCCGCAGTCTATAATTGGTGATGTTGTGTGCAACAGCCCTCCAGTGTTCAAAGGAAGCATACTAAGCCGACTGAAAAAGGAATCGATTTGCCCCACTCCACCAGTGTATGAAGAACATGAGGACCCTTCAGGATCATTACATCTGGCAGTAACATCTTCAATAAGTGATGGCCGCATGTTAATCAAGACCACATCCCCTTTAAAACCACCCACCAAAGCACCGGGTTTGATACCGTATATTACAAAGCCATCCACTCAGCTTCCAGGACCCTACTGTCCTATTCCTTGTAACTGCAAAGTACTGTCCCCATCAGGACTTCTAATACACTGTCAAGAACGCAATATTGAGAGTATATCAGATCTAAAACCTCCTCCTCAAGATCCTAGAAAGCTTATTTTAGCGGCAAATATTATTCATACATTAATGAAGTCTGATCTAGTGGAATATGGCACTCTGGAAATGCTTCATTTGGGAAACAATCATATTGAGGTTCTTGAAGAAGGATCATTCTTGAATCTAACAAGACTACAGAAGCTCTATTTAAATGGTAACCATCTGACCAAATTAAGTAGAGCCATGTTCCTTGGTCTTCACAATCTTGAGTACTTATATCTTGAATATAATGCAATTAAGGAAATATTACCAGAAACCTTTAACCCAATGCCTAAACTTAGAGTCCTGTATTTAAATAACAATCTGTTACAAGTTTTACCACCACATATATTTTCAGATGTTCCGCTAACAAGGATAAATCTTAAAACGAACCACTTTACTCATCTACCTGTAAGTAATATCTTGGATGACCTTGATTCACTGATCCAGATTGACCTCGAAGACAACCCCTGGGATTGCTCCTGTGACCTTGTTGGGTTGCAGCAATGGATACAAAAGTTAAGTAAGAACACAGTGACGGATGACATCCTTTGCACGTCTCCAGAGCACCTCGCCAAGAAGGAATTAAAAGCATTAAATAGTGAACTTCTTTGCCCAGGTTTGGTCAATAACCCATCCCTGCCAACTCAGACTAGTTACGTAATTGTCAGTACTCCTACAGCCGATACTATTTTAAGATCGCTTACCGATGCTGTACCACTATCTGTTTTAATATTAGGGCTGCTGATTGTGTTCATAACTATTGTGTTCTGCGCTGCAGGGATAGTGGTTCTTGTTCTCCACCGCAGGAGAAGATACAAAAAGAAACAAGCAGATGAGCAGATCAGAGACAGCAGTCCCGTCCATCTTCAATATAGTATGTATGGCCATAAAACAATTCACTCCACCACTGAAAGACCCACTGCATCACGCTATGAACCGCACATCGTGAGCCCCATGGTTCATGTCTACAGAAGTCCATCCTTTGGTCCAAAGCATTTGGAAGCGGAAGAAGAAAAGAATGAGAAAGAGGGAAGTGATGCAAAACATCTCCAAAGAAGTCTTCTAGAACGGGAAAACCATTCACCACTCACAGGGTCAAATATGAAGTACAGAGCCACTGACCAATCGACTGAATTTTTATCCTTCCAAGATGCCAGTTCATTATATAGGAACATATTAGAGAAGGAAAGAGAACTTCAGCAACTGGGAATCACGGAATACCTGAAGAAAAACATTGCTCAACTCAAGCCCGATATGGAGGTACATTATCCGGGAGCCCACGAAGAGTTAAAATTAATGGAGACATTAATGTACTCAAGGCCAAGGAAGGTATTAGTGGAACAGACTAAAAATGAATATTTTGAGCTCAAAGCTAACTTACATGCTGAACCTGACTACTTAGAAGTCCTGGAGCAGCAAACATAGATGGAGAGTTTGAAGGCTTTTTCAGAAATGCTGTGATTCTGTCTTAAGTCGAAATCTTGTAAAATAAAGTGCCTTACATGAGTGTGTCATCAGTCAGAATTTAAGCACAGCAGTATTTCTATGGGAAAAAAAGAAAGAAACTCAGGGATCAATGGGAGAAGCCATTGCATTGTCTTTTGGTAATTTTGTCTGTCCCCAGCAAAACAAATCCTTGCATGTAAATCATTCAAGGATGATAGTAATATTTCTCCACATACTTTAAAGTGTTTCACAGAAGTCCTCTTACTCATCTAAAAGGATTGACTATTTGAGTAACCACAATTTTCTTGAATTACTTTACTTGTGGATTGAAGAGAATTGGATTTTGTCATTTTAAAATTATACCTGTATATGTAGTTATAATATGTAAGGAATATATTGTTTATATAACCAGTATATGTACTGAACAAATGTACATTGTCAAATGCATCTGATTTTATTACAGTAAAGGCAAAAGGAACTGGATCTTTAAAGTTACAAATAGTAATAGGTAAAGACAAATATAGAGGGTCAAATTATATGGGCTATGAGTGAGCCAATTTGCAGATTAAAAAAAAATGCCCCGACTATGCTTTCTGAATTTAAAATTAAGAATGATTAGTATTACAGGTGGAATGAATAAGCAAACTTTTGGGGTTTTCTGCACACCCTGTGTGGACAATCTTACTGTAAATGCTGCTGTGAACTGAGGTATGTCATTTGTGCTCAAAGTTTAATTCTTATTCTTGGAATAATTTTAAAATGCTACTGATATTCAACTGTAAATATGATTAGTGCATATATGAAGTTTAGTTTCCTTTATAGCATTGATCCTTTGTAAATTTGAATGACCATGATAGAAATATGTTTCTTGTGGCAAGTAATTCAAAGGTGTAAAACAAATAGGAAAATGTGTAATTATATTTTTATTGATGTATAATGATAGTTGCCATAAATTAGTTGCAAAAGGCACTTCTGAAGGTAAGTGGTTTAAGTTGCCTCAAGAGTGGCACAATGTAGCTTTATTTTACAAGAAAGTATAGCTAGATTTCTATGAACTATTTATTCTGTACAGTTTTGTATATTTTTGGTTCACAAAGGTAATTATTCTTGGGTGCCTTTTAAGAAAATTAAAAATACCGCTCACTACAATAAAACTAAAATGAAAACCCTCTTTTTAAATGTACTTTCTTCAATTAATCTGATCTGTAATCCAATCAAGTCAGGCTTAACACATACACTCACATACACATATGCACACATACAAATGCAAAATGAGATTTCTGCTTGTTGTCATCCACACAGAATCATCTTGTTCACCATCTGTAAAAAGGCCATTCAATGTCTAGGTGTGACTGACACAAAGCCAAACTTAAAGTCTGACCAGTAGTTCTCCTTTTCCAGCCAACCATGTGCCCACTCACCACAAATGGAGATTATTTATTTTTCTTCTTTGTGATTATACAATCAACCATACAGCAGATTTTCACAAAGCAAAATGGGATTAATCAAGGTAGCCTAGTTTATTTTTTTGAACACCAGGCAAATCCATGAACAAGGTTAGGAAAGAACCTATTTCCTATTAGGAAGAAATTTCTCTATTTTAGTTAGCTCTATTTTAGTGATTCCTGAATGTTCTATTAAATGTTTTGATTTTCAACACTCAACTATCTGCTCTAATAGGAGAATATATTATTTCTTTGATTTTGACTGGGAGTTCCTGTTGATGGAAACAGTAGGGGCCTTTGCTGCATGGTGTGAAGACTAAGTAGAAATCTATTGTTATCATATCACTAAGGTTTTCTTTTATTTTTATACATTCATTTAATTTTAAAAAATATTTATTGTTGAAAGAATTACATAGGTCTTCTTTTTCCCCCATTACCTCTTCCAGGCCGCTCCCGTCCCAGCCCCGTCCTGGCCCTCACCAGCCCATTGTCTGTGTCCATGGGTTATGCATATATGCATACAAGTTCATTGGTTGATCTCTTCCCAGCTACCCTCCTATCCATTCTCTCTGAGGTTCAACAGTCTGTTCATCCTTCTGTATCTCTGGGTCTATTTTTATCATCAGTTTATTTGGTTCATTAGATTCCACATATGAGTGAAATCATGTGGTACTTATCCTTCTCTGACTGGCTTATTTCATGCAGCATAATATTCTTCAGGTCCATCCATGCTGTTGCAAATGGTAAGAGATCTTTCTTCTTTATTGTTGCGCAGTATTCCATTGTGTAAATGTACAATATTTTTTTTTATCTGCTTATCTGCTGATGGGCACTTAGGCTGTTTCCAAATCTTAGCTATGGTAAATTGTGCATAGGGGTGCATATATCCTTTCTGATTGGTGTTTCAGGTTTCTTAGGGTATATTCCAAGAAGTGGGATTACTGGGTCAAATGGGAGTTCCATTTTTGATTTTTTGCGGAAACTCCCTACTGTTCTCCACAGTGGCTGCACCAGTCTGCATTCCCACCAGCAGTGTACTATGGTTCTTTTTTATCCACAACCTCACCCACACTTGTTGTTTGTTGATTTGTTGATGATAGTAAGGTTTTCTTTTAAATCATTGAATTGTTAATAGAAAACAATCAAGAATTATGTGTTAAAAGGTTCATTGTAAACCTAAATTTCTCCGTTAGTTTACAAAGTTGGAAAGGACAATGGTGAGAATTCTATTTGTACGTAACACGAAGGAGACATCTGTGTGCATATGGAATGCTAGATGTATTATCCACTAAAAATATTCAGCACAGTAGAAATAATAAACCTTCTAAAGCATGATTTTTAAAGTTACATTTTAAAGAGAAAAACAGAGCAAGGGCAACATTCATGTTATTGCACTTCTACTCAGAGTATCTGCCAATATTTTCTGATTCCAATCAAGTGCATAAAGGTATTAGAAAGACTTAAGGAATTTCCATGCCTGGAGGACGCTTGGAAGGACTCCATGAGTGCAGACAGAGACATGTCCTCAAGAACATTCTTCTCTTTTGGGTGGGAAAAAATTACAAAAAATCTTTATTCATTGTTAATTGCCTGAAGTAGTAATGTTCATTCTTCAACTCATAATTAAGACAGAACAAAGTTGTTTATAAAGTCATGTAAATATGTCCCCCAAATTAAATACATCCCCAAGTTTAAAAGCCTGTGGGAGTCATGTTTTATAATGATGAAAAAATCATTAGTTTCCAAAGGGTAAGAGATTTTAAAGACTTAAAAGTTTCATTCATGGTGGCAACTTTCCTATGTGATTTGGTGCACTATAAGCAGTTGAGAGTTGAGAAAGCTAGTGTATTTGATTATTTACCTAAACAGTCAATGTGGCCTGTTTCTGTAATCAATGGATAAATAGAGAGTCCCAAGTCCTAATTCAGTATCCTCAACCTTATTTACACACTTGGACATTCTAAAAATAAATTAGACTTTTAATTATCCTACATTTTTCTTGATTTAAGCAGACATTATAATTTGCTCATTGCACATAAGTGCAAGTTCTCATTTATGTCACAATCTTGAATTTTAAATAGGGATACAAGTGTATAATCATACTAGATTAAATTTATTAAATTCTGTCAATCTGTTAGACATAGATTGTGCTAATCCCAATTTAATAAATACTTTTTCACTAAATTAACATAAAAATAGCTACTGTACATTTATGAAGTGTTCTTTAGATATCTTCCATTGATTTCCATACTGGGATATAATTTTTACAATCTTATAAGAAAGGATTATATCAATGAGGACTGTTGTTCCTCTTGAATTAATCTCATATCACGGAGGAGAGAAAGTGTGTTTTTCTCTGCTCTAATGTTATTAACTAGGGGCCTGGTCATGAATTCATGCATGGGTGGGGTCCCTCGGCCTGGCCAGCAATAGGGATCCATCAGGCCAGGCCAGCCAGGGGGAGGGGCTGCGGGAGGTTGGCTGATGGGCTACCAGGGGAGGGAGGTTGGACAGCTGTGGGATTTTGGCTGTGGGAGCGTACTGATCACCAGGGGGCAGGGGGCAGCTCCTGCATTGAGGTCAGTGTGCATTATAGCAACTGGTCGACCGGTCATGCTGGTCATTCCAGTCGTTCGGTCACTTAGGCTTTTATACATATAGATAGTAAGTAAATTGAAGTACCATCTAATTGACATTTAAGTTGTGTTGATGTGTTTACCCAATTAATTTAAAAAGCTTAAACTTTGATCTAGGATTAAAGAATGTGATTTGAGTATTCCCTTGTTATTAAAATGCAACTTTTAAAAATGATGGTATATATCTATATCTATCTATATCTAAAGGGTGTCCCAAAATTCATGCAAGAAGTAATTTTGATAGAAAACATAGGTTTATAATTAAAAATTGTAACTTTTTTATTGATTCATAAAGTATACAGTATAGGGTTATGTATGGAATACATATCAGGTAAATGGTATCCATAACTTTGCTGGCACATACGCACTCTTTTGTTGAAATTTTCCATGACTGTTTTGCATAAATGTGGCTGAATTTCGATGAGGCACATTTTCATCTTGATGGCTTGGTTAATCGACAAAATTGTCACATTTGGGGTTCATAATATCCACGAGTGATTGTTGAGAAACAAATGCATCCACAACGTGTCACTGTTTGGTGCGGATTTTGGGCTGGAGGCATCATTGGACCATTCTTCTTCGAAAATGTGGCTGCTCAGGCAATAACAAAAGAGTGCGTATGTGCCAGCAAAGCCATGGAGGCCATTTACCTGATATGCTATTCCATACATAACCCTATACTATATACTTTATGAATCAATAAAAAATTTACAATTTTTAATTATAAACCTATGTTATCTATCAAAATTACTTCTTGCGTGAATTTTGGGACACCCTTTATATCTCTATCTCTATCTCTATCTCTATCTATATATCACTTATCTATCTATCTATCTATCTATCTATCTATCTATCTATCTATCTATCATCTATATATCTGGAGAATGCCCAAATAAATAAATAGACATGTTTTTGTAGGGGGAGAACTAATAAAAATGAGATGAATAGCAGATTATAGTCTCAATATAATGCAATTTATTTTGTATTATTTATTTTACTTAAATAACTAATAGTTGTATAATCAAAGTCACTCTTAAAAGAAGAGAAATACTACTAACTTGCAGCATTGTTGGACAAAAATTATTTTTTTTAAATAGAAGCAAACACATAAATAAATACCCAAAGAAAGCTTCTCAAAGTACACCAAGTATAAGACTTACTACAAAATTCTCATCAGAGACTGTTCTATACATAGAAAATGATTCATGTTCATAAAAATGCTGACTATTTGAGAAGTTTGGATCTACTGCTAATTGATAAATGATTTTACAATTAATTTGAGGATTCCTTTCTATTTCTTTTTCCTGAATACTTTTATCATACAGGCACAGGTGTCTGCAGTTTTCTTCTTGAGAAGATGGGGTAACATAATAAGATACACTTTTATGATAGGAAAAGAGACAAGTACAACTACTTCTCAGTGGAGTAATCCTATATGTGAGCAGACATATCAAGAATGATCCATTCAGTGGGGGATGGACAAGCAATTAAAATATTACTTTTGCCTTTTCAATTCCATACATCCTGAAACAGTATTACCTGAGGTTTATAATCATAACAATGTCTCACATAAAAAATAAGATGATTATCATGGAATTATAAGGTGAATATATTATTAAAATTATATTGTTTAGCAAATTTTTGTCTCGTATAAAAATGAACACCATTACCTGTTTTATAAAACTAATATTTTTTCAGTGTATTCTCAAATGCTAGTCTGTGGAATATTGTCCAAATCTTATAACTTATAACTAAAGAAAGCAACAACCCTAAACTTTTATATTCTAGCACTAGGGGTGAGTTGTGAATCTGAAAGAATGTTTTCTACATTTTTAGTAATAGAATTTTCTATCAATGGTACTATTAGATTGAACTATTTAGTTTTTTAAGAAGATTAATTTATATTGGTTACATATATCTATTCTTATGTATATGTAACATAGAGGAGACTGCCAAGTGTAAAATTCTCCTCTAGCTGCTTTGAAAACATAATCAAATAGACAAATACTCTTCTGTTAGTAAACTCTTTCAGTGGATTAGTGAATGAAGAAGGGAAACAAACAAACAAAAATTCACAACACACATACACATAAACATTCATGTATTTTTAATTAAAATTACTTAAAATTGTAGATTTTTAATTAAAGTACTTTTGTTTTAGAATTTTTAAAAAAAGTCAAATCTGACCTTTCACAAACAATTTTCTGCTTCTTACATCTTTTAGGTTCTACCAGTAACTAAATTGATTATCTGGGAATGATTAAGGCATTTTTCTCATTATTAGACTTGCTTAAAATTTCTTGGCATTTAATTATCATATCATCATATTTGGTGCTATGGAGGTCTTGAACAGATGTTATATACAAAGCGAATCATTTTGTTGCCAAAAAACTCTCTCAACTTATAAATTCATGGTGTTATCAATGACGGAATCATAGTTAGTGAATGCATGTTAAATGTTTTTCCATCCAATTAGTTGGTGTTGTGAGCAATCCAAAGACACATAAGCCCCTGTGACAACGTGTTTATGATTCATACTGTCAAAGGTTAATATAGCAACGCATGGTAGAATAGGAAAGTAAGTGATAGAGTTCCGAGGAATCATGGTTCTGGAAGAATAAGATCAGTTTAAATGTTACATGTGCTTTCATCAAATAAGACTTTCATAGACAAATTTTGGCCCATTTCTAGCATTCTGAAGTACTTTGTCTTAGAAAGTATTTATTTGAAAATGCCCTGTATTATAGTACAGCAAACACAATACAAGATACCAGCACATTGTAAACTTCTAGAGTTTATCAATTCTAATGTTCTCTTTTTACAAATAAAGGAGTTAAGAGATTTGCTTTACGTTATATAATTAGTAAGAGTAACAAAGCCAGAATTTGGAACCCTGCTTGGTTATAAAAATGTATGTCTTGCTGTTACACATACTTTATTTCTGTGTTTAGGTAGGACACTCTGCTTTTACTATTTCTTTGAAAAGAATTAGACATTTAAGTTACTTTACATTGGATTACATACTTCTAGCTTACTCAAAATTACATATAAGATATTTTAGATACAGATAGAAAAAATGTTGAGTGGCAGTGGATTGAATAACATATACATATAGCAGACAAAAGCTCCATATTTTCAAACATAATTTATTAAGAATGTAATACCTATTCTATTTCAAAGAAACAAACATTGACAAAGAAAATACAATACAATTAGTTCTCATGATATTGCATTTATTTCACACTTCTTGTATAATCAATATGTAATTTAAGAATTGTTAGAATTAACATACATATAGTTTGTGGAATCAGATATTTTTATTATTACACTTTTTAAGACCTCTACCTAAAGTGACTTTATCTCTACAGTTGCTTTTAAGCTAAAATTAAGATCATTATTTTACTGACTTTATCATTTTAATCCTAAAAAGATAGTATTAAAAAGTGAGCAATATTTTCCTTTTTAAATAAACTTTATTTTTAGAATAGTTTTAGGTTCACAACAAAATTGGCCAGAAGATAGAGTCCCCATATATCTGCTGGCCCTAAGAAGTGATAGTGAAGCCACCTTCACTATCAATATCCCCCACTAGAGTGGCGCATGTATTACAATTGATTAACTTCTACTAATACATATTATCATCATAAGTTCATAGTTTACATTAGGACCCACTGTGGATGCTGTGGATTCTGTGGGTTTTGACAAATGTATAATTATATGTATTCATCATGGCAGTATTAGTATACAGCATATTTTCACTTCATTAAAATCCTCTGCACTTTGTCTACTCATTCCTCCTTGGCAAACACGGATTTAAAAAAAACATATTTTTATTGATTTCAGAGTAGAAGGGAGAGGGAGAGAGAGGTAGAAACAATGATGAAAGAGAATCATGATCAGCTGCCTCCTGCACTGCCTCCCACACTGCCTCCCATTGGGGATCAAGCCCAAAAACCCAGGCATGTGCCCTGACTGGGAATCTAACTGTGACCTCTTAGTTTGTATGTTGATGCTTAACCATGGAGCAACTATGGGCTACTGCTGATTTTTTTAAACTGTATCCATTATTTTTCCTTTTCCAGAATGTCATGTAGTTGAAATATACAGTGCATAGCTTCTTCGGATTGGCTTCTTCCACTTAGTAATAAGTATTTAAAATTCATTCATGCCTTTCCATGACTCAATAGTTCATTTGTTTTTTATCACTGAATAATATTTTATCATCTGGCTGTACCAGTTTATTTATCAATTTGCCTATTGAAGAACATTATCGTTGCTTCTTAATTTTGGCAATTATGAATAAAGCTGCTATAAATATTTGTGTGCAAGTTTTTATGTGGACATCCATTTTCAACTTGTATGCTTTCAAGGAGAAAAATTAATGAATCATATGTTAAGATTTATTTAGTTTTGTAAGATACTGCCAAACTATCTTCCAAAGTGGCTGTACTATTTTACATTCCCACCTGCAATGAAAGAAATTTCCTGTTGCTCCACATCCTTGTCAAATAAGCATCTTTTCATGTGCTTATTTGGTTTACTCTTTAATCAGATTATTTGTTACCTTACTGTTGAGTTTTAAGAGTTCTTTGTATATTTTGGATAATATTCCTTATCAGATATGTCTTTATAAATATTTTCTCCTAATCTATGGATTATCTCTCATTTTCTCAACAGTGTATTTCACAGAGAAGTTTTTAATTTAATAAAATTCAGTTTATCAATTATTTCTTTCATGAATCATATTTTTGCTGCTATATATAGTCATTGCAATGACCAAGTTCATCTAGATTTTCTTTAATGTTATCTTCTAGCAGTTGTATAACTTCGCACTTTATATTTAAGCCTATGATCCACATTCAGTTAGGTTTAGCTAAGGAGGTAAGGTCTAAATATAGTATATTTATATTTCTGTATGTAGATATATTTTTGCTTAAAAGGCAATATGATAAAATTGTAAAATATTACAACCAATTTAAATATTGATTATTTATTTATAATCTAATTCATTGTAGTCTTTATATTTAATACACAAGTACTATTAATACCATGTATTATTGCATGTATGAGAGAATCTAACATATAAGATAGAAAAATATCAAGTTATAAAGATTAGTATTGTTGTGTCTGAATCACCTGAAGCTACAAAAATGTTGAAAGTGAATGTGAAACATTAAGCTTAGCAAGACTCTTCTTAGCTGTGGTCTTTATTAAGATCTACTTTATACCCACAAGTTTACATAAATGATAAAAATAGCTAAAATTTAATGTTTGCCTACCAGATACCTATAATGAGCTGCAGGTGCTGTGTACATTCAGTTCAATCCTTATATCAAACCTTCAAGTAATACTATTATCCCTATTTTACTTATAAAGGTAATGAGATTCAGAAATTTAAGTTGCCCCAAATCACACATATAGTTGTAGTTCAGCGCTAATTTCTCTGACTTGGAAAATTTTTGTTCTGCTACCTTATCATGCCTCATCAACTATTTTAGAAAAAATATTTTAAAATGTGGATACCATTTCATTTGATCGTGCAACTGGTATGTCATTCACATTTACAAACATTTTAGTCTTTCATCACACTTATAATCTCTCTATATAAAACCCTAATATGCAAATAGACCAAATGGCAGAACAATTGAAAAAACTGAACAACCGGTCACTGTGACGTGTGCTGACCACCAGAGGGCGCATGGAACATGGCAGGCATTGGCAGCAGGCAGCAGAGTGTGTAACATGGCAGGCATCATGAGCAGCCGGATGGTGGAGCAGGTGAGCGGGGGTGCCAGACCAAGGCGGGGTGCTGGTCGCTATTATCGGGGCAAGTCTCTGGTGGTTACTGAAAATTCTTTGCTCCCATGCACCATGGTCCCGCCCAGTGCTCGCATTTACTGTTGCTGCTCGCACCCGCTGCCTGTGCTGGAGTTGCCACTCGCACCTGCTGCTGGCGCCCTTTGCTGGCCCTGATTGCTCTGCTCTGTCAGTGGGTGCGAGCGGTGGCTGCAGGACCCAATCACTCCTCAGGGCTTCTCCACCTCCCCTGCTCTTGAGGGGCGATCAGGGCTTGCAGCCACCTCTCGCACCCGCTGTTGGTGCCCGGTGCCAGTCTCAATCACTTCGTGCTTCAGCAGGTGCGTGCAGGCCTGATGCCGTCAGTGTGTGGGAGTGGCGGTGGCAGGAGTTGGGCTGCCGGGAGAGAGGAAACTGGGGGCTGTGGTGGGAGGGGCTGGGCAGGGGCACAGAGGATGGGCCGAGACCCGCCCTGTGCCCACTGCAGCCTCATGGCCCACAGCTCCTTTCAAGGTGCATGAATTCGTGCACTGGGCCCCTAGTATTGTTATAATTTTAAATGTGTTTGTTTAGCTTCTAGTCATGATTTAAACCTATCATCGTTATATATAGTAACCTTTGCAATTTGGGAGGTCTGAGGTCTCCATATGTTTATTTATACTTTATTTAATTTCTAAAAAGTATTTATTAAGAAACCTGTGTATTTCAGACACAAGTGAAGTGTTTCAATGATGACTCTTTATTATCTGAATACAAACTTGCAATATTATATTAATTACATATATAAGAACAAAGGAATAAATTTGATAATTTAAAAATTTGATCAATGTAGTTTGCTTTATAATAAAAAGCTTGTTTTTCTTTTGTAACATGTATTTCCTCAATTCTCTGAAGTTTTAACTCAGATGTCTGCACCCTTTTTATACAGAAATGCATCCATAAAGACTACTCTAGGCAACACTCATAAATCATCACTAAGAAGGAGATTATGTTTTCTCTAAGTAACACTCATTATGCATACAAACAGTCATAGATTTATTCTGTCTTTTATACTGTGGCTTGGCACACAATGCCATGCAAGTCATGCATACACAGGTTCTGGTTATAAGGGTATGCAGGTCAATCTCCACCTCCACAGTTCTCACACACACTCTGTGAAAATAGACTCTCTACTACTTTAAAAGCCAGTATCCACTCATCATCTGCCTTTGAAGATACAGAAATGCTAAAATGGATCTGCTTACTCTGCCATGGAAGATTCAGGAATCCTTGTGGAACAATTCCTAAGTAGTATTAAAACAAAGGAAAATGGAAAAGGGAGAGTTAATAGATATCAATAGGTAAAAAGTTATAATCAGAAGATGAGAAGATGGAGGTTTAATTAATAAATAAATAAAGATGGCCTCTTATTACCTGCTTCTTGTATTCTTGACTCTTTTCCAACCTCGGTGCTCCCCACCCCACTTTCACCCATCATATTGTCATTAACCTTCTATAGCCCAATGCTGGCCAGAGCTCCACATGAATCATCCTCTGTGGAACTTGGGTAATGAATTTCACTCTTTCCATTTTCTCTCTAAGTGGATTAATTTTTCTCTCAGCAATGCTGTTATCATTTCCAAACAAAACAAAACAAAACAAAACAAAACAAAACAAAGTTGTCTTGGTCATAGCCACATTAAGCTGCTGTACGAGGTTTATCAATTGAAAAACCATACGAAATTTAATGCATGGAATGTAATATAAAATAATTGAGCAGCATTTCAAGAGGATAAAAAAGATACTTCAGAAAGAGCAAGCCATAGCCTGGCTCATATAAATTCAATTTTTTAAAGAAGCATGTGCCTGCACAGCCTCAATGGTTTAAAGAAACTTGGTTCACCAAAGCTCGTAAACTTTCTGAAATCTGCTCTTGTACTTTACTATATCAACCACTTTTCAACCAATGTACTATTTGTTGCTAACATCTATAAACTAAAATGATTCCCTCTGTAAAATGTGTCTGGATCAATGTAATCCAATACATTCAATAACTTTATTCAGTGTTCCTAAACTGTTCTATAATTATAAAATGATATTGCTGGTTATATTAGTGAATGGTTACTCCAAGAACAAGTCTAGTGTCTAAGTGAATAGTTTATCTCCACACAACTATGATAATGTGATTGATATTGGATCTTATGGAAAGAAACCTGCTTTAGGGCAAGAACAAAACTAGTTCCAAGTTATCTACTATGTGACCTTTAACAACTTATTTAAACTATATGAGTCACAGTTGCATCATAAAGGGAGTAACTTACTTTCGGAGTTGATTTTATGGTATTAACATATGTAAAATAAATCCCTTTGTACATTTCATGAAAGTTTAGAGATAGCATTGTATTGTGGTAGTGGAAAAGAGAAGCAAGTTGGGTAAATTTAGCATAAATTCACTGAATTTCATATCTTTTGCTTATAAAATTAAAAGTAATGTTCTGTAAATACAGCAATTTGTTAATGAATTTCTTGAAATAAACCTATTAACGCTATTGTCTGAATTTTAACTGGTTACTGTCAAATATAGGAACTCTTCAATAGCCAGCTATGATTCTACAAATGCATCTAATGTTGCTTACTTATTTTTATTGTGACATCATTTAAATTTCTAAGGTACTTTTCAACAACCACAACAAAATACTCTAGGTCTGATTTTTCTAATCTTATACATAAACAAAAAGTTTAAGTGTATGTTTATTTCTATTAAATATCAGATAAGTTGCTGAACTTATAATTCAACTGAAACCAAGACTTTTCATTTGAGAGTCAGATAATCCTTAAGATATCTACTAGTCTATAATAATAAAAGCATAATATGCTAATTAGACTGGATGACCTTCCAGACAAAGCAGGGGCGGCGAGGGAAGCCTGTGTCCTGGGTGCCTGCTGTTGGCTAGAGGGAAGCCTGGGTCCCGGGTGCCAGAGTGAAGCCGATGCCAGCAGCTGGGGGAAGGAAGGCCTACTCTTGCAAGAATTTTGTGCATTGGGCCTCTAGTATATAATAAAAGCCTAAGTGATGGTTACAGTGGAACGACCATAATGACCGGTTGCTATGATGTGCACTGACGTTCAGTGCGCTCCCACAGGGGTAGTGCCCCTCAGCCAGAAGCCAGGCTCATGGCTGGTGAGTGCAGCAGTGGTGGCAGAAGTCTCTCCTGCCTCTGCAGCAGCGCTAAAGAGCAGCGAGCTGAGTGGTAAGGAGCAGCTAGCAGGAGGGTGGTAAGGAGCAGCTAGCAGGAGGGTGGTAAGGAGCAAGGGCTCCCGGACTCAAGAGGGATGTCTGACTGCCGGCTTAGATCCACATGCTGGGAGCAGGCCTAAGCCAGCAGGCAGACATCCCCTGAGGGGTCCCAGACTGTGAGAGGGCACAGGTTGGGCTGAGGGACCCACTCCCTGTGCACGAATTTCATGCACCGGGCCTCTAGTTTAATATAACAAGGCTAAGGGGACATTCTATAATTACCTGCAAAAAATCTGAAAAGAATGTGCTGTCTAATAATTAGAATTTCCTAATATGTAACTGACAGAATGTTCTTCTTTGCTGGAGATATTCAACCAAACACTGGTAAACAATAGAACAAAACTACTATTGCAGGATCCCTCTCTCTCTCTTTTTTTTAATTGCAGTATCTCTTGAATTGGTGGTAGAAATTTGAATATGTTCTACAGACCCTTTTATTTCTGAGTTTAAAAAAAATATGACCAATAATCTTATTATGACATTTTGGTTTATTACATGTTGTCTGAAGAATTTTCTGCATATTAGGCACTGACTCTTTGTCAGTGAATATCAAATTTTTGTTCATACTGCAAGCTGATGCTCTAATTTTTGTATAATGGAATATTCCCTCTTTTGATAAGAGTTGTACTATCCCTTCAGTACTAATGGATATGTTTGAAAGAACATGGAGCAGGACATCTTATCAGTCTTCTGTGTATTAGTAATTGCATTTGTATTAGATGAAAAAAAAAGAACTTTGGATGCAAAACCATCCTGTAATTATCCTTTGAATAGTTTGAGAATAACACAGTGATGTGTGTGATGTGTCATCAGTTTTTACATTGGTTTTATGCATTATTCTCAAACATTTTTTTGGTTTTACTACATTTAAAAATTGATCTCTGGAGTATGAATTGATAAATTATGTTCATATATAATATTTCTTATTACCAGTAATAACAACAGCTAACATTTTTGACTCTTACTTTATTACAGGTACTATTTTTAGGATTTATGTGTGTTAAGTGATTTAATCCATACAATTATGCTATGAGTTAAGAAATTAGTAGAACCATTTTGCAGATGAGGAAATGGAGAGACAAACTCTTTCATCTAGAAAATGGTAGATCCTGGGTTCCATCTGAGGTTTTCTGGGCTCAAGAATTTATGTTCTTTATCTAAACAGTTTATTACCTCTTAATAATAATAATAATAATAATAATAATAATAATTAGTAAAAAGTAAAAATAATGCAACTCTTTTTCAGAAATAAATCTAACTTAGATCAATTGTGTAATTGCCCCCCCAAACCACTCAGAACCATAAAAACCATGTAGAAAATAGTTAAATATATTTTATTGTCACTTTATTTCCATATCCCTACCATAACAAGCCAACATTTTATTATATATAAATACATAAGCATATATGTATATATGTATATGTTTATATGTATGCCCCACTCTGCTAAATAATTTATATACAATTTTAAATAAAATTATTTTTATCATTTGAAGACATATTTGTATGAATCTTACAGTAGATTGAATAGTGCCCATTAAAATTCATGTCCATCCAGAACATCAGAATTTTATTTTTAGGAATAAGATCTTTGCAGAGGTAACTGGTTGAGTTCATACCGAATTAAGGTAAGTCCTAAATCTAGGGACTACTTTCCATAGAATAAGGGTATGCATAGACACACAGTGGTACAGAGGGAAAACACCATGCGACTAGAAAGCCAAAAAATGGAGTGATGCATCTACTACCCAAGAAATCAAAGATTGATGGCAACCAGCAGAAGCTAGAAGAGACTAGGAAGTATTCTCTTTAATAATATGAATAAAGCATAATATTTGTGGATCATTAAAACATCAAATATTACTTTTAAATTTTAGGGTTTAAAATTAATTTCTTTTAAAGATTAGTTTTAAGTCTTGCTTGTAATATTATCTTTCTATGAAACATTAAGTTTTAGATACATAGGAAGTATATAAGCAGAAAATAATCTGAGTGTAGAAAATAGAAAAAAATAGTTATTTTCTATTGCAGTATTTATTGCTATAGAATACTGAAGGATAATTTAAAGAAATAGAGATGACTTTTAAAATGAAATTTTTAAACTACAAAATTTCTTAATTTATCATCTGATATTCGGTTGTGTACATTTTTTAAAATAACATACATTTTATTTAAATGAAATTCTCTACCACATCATCATTGGAATTTAGTATTAAACATCTATTTCTCTATGCAGCATATAGATATTTACATAGTGACATAGAAATTAAGTAAAAATACACATAATCTGGGAAAAAACTTAAAGTGATATAATTATTATTCCCTTTCTAATTAGAAGAAAAAGACAACATAATTTCTCAATTTATCATCTAATTTTAATTTAGTATATATGCTTTTTAAATAATGTGCTCTTTTTATATAAAACTAGAGGCCTGGTGCATGAAATTCGTGCACTCGAGGTGTCACTCAGCCCGGCCTGTGCCCTCTCTCAGTCCAGGACCCCTCAGGGGATGTCCGACTGCCACAGAGGCAGGAGAGGCTCCCGCCACTGCTGCTGCTCTCACCAGCCGTGAGCCCAGCTTCTGGCTGAGTGTTGCTCCCCCTGTGGGAGTGCACTGACCACCAGGAGGCAGTTCCTGCTTTAAGCGGGATTGGGCTAAAACTGGCTCTCCAACATCCCCCGAGGGGTCCCGGATTGTGAGAGGCACAGGCCAGGCTGAAGGACCCCATCAGTGCACAATTGAGGCTGGGGAGGGACACGGGAGGTTGGCCAGCTGAGGAGGGACCACAGGAGGACTCCAGGGCGTTTCCAGCCCATCTTGCTCAGTTGTGATCAGCCAGACCCCAGCAGCAAGCTAACCTTCCAGTTGGAGCGTCTGCCCCCTGGTGGTCAGCGCACATCATAATGACTGGTCGACTGGTCAACTGTCTGACCCCTGGTGGTCAGTGCATGTCATAGCAAGCAGTTGAGTGGCCTTAGTGTATAATTAGCATATTACTCTTTGACTGGTTGAACTGCTGACCGGCCAACCAGACACTTAGCATATTAGGCATTTATTATATAGGATTTTTCTTTTTGCTTTTGCTGGATTACATGACAAGTACATTTCTTTATGATGCATCTCTTTTGTATATATTCGTAAGAAACATATGAGAGTAAACTGAGAATAATGAGAAAAAAGTCACTCTTCAGGAATCCGACACTTAGTGAATTAGATAGTGTTTGCTCTCCAATAGAAAGAGTACCTGCGCTAAAGATGGTTAAAGTGCCATGTGTTGTTTCTGTATATAATACCCAACAGACTAGAAATAGCTAATTTCTAAATCATAGAAAATAATTGTCTTTCTAGTTCTCTTATTGTTCCATAACTGTGGAATACAGAATCTATCAAAATAGAAAATGTAATTATTCTCGATGCCAGTGTCTGGCAAAATGTTAGTCTCAGATCTTCTAGAGATATTTAAGAAATTGAGCATCCAGCAATCATGCACATGCATATACTTGTTGATGCATAAAGACATGTAAAATAATCTTAGAGTAGTTTCAAAATTACATTTATGCAGTTCATAGGCCCAAAAACACATTAATTACCATTGATGTCTAGAGATGAGGTTATGTCTTATCCATATCTTCTAACATATCCGGATGTGATTACACTTTGGTTTTACTACAGGATCTTAGTTCACCAAACAATTTCCTGTTGCCTTTGTTAAAGTTAACACTGACTTTTCTTTATTTCTACTAATCTTCTCTGCAAAGTTCTGATTAAAGTGTCACACTATATTTAAGTTTCTTTAGATGATTTCCCCCCGCTACAGTATATTTTTTTTTAAACTCCGGAGGAATAGAATTCTGAAGGAAAATAATTACAGTTGACCTTGACCTTTTCACTTGAAAATTAACTTCTCTGATAATCAGTCTTTTTGCTTTGGAATTTAGTAAAATAATAACACAATGACACATAATTGTGTAATTGGTATTAACTTTAAAGGAAACTTGGATTGATCTAGGGCTACTGTTTCATGCCAGGGTATTTAGTCTTTTCAAAAGCATTTTTTGTTGTTGTTACCCTTTTCTCTAGTGCATGAGTCATACATACTTACAGCAATAAAACATCAAATAGACCAAAAAAAAAAAAGGCATTCAATTGTTGGAGCTCTAAAAATGATCAAAGACTCAACCTTTTGTGACTCAGTTATAAGAGGAGAGAAGTTATTAACTGGTATATGAATACATGTGAGTATCTTATTTGTAGATTTCATTCTGGGAAAAATTATTGCTTAGAAAGTTTTAATGAACATGGTGTAGTGTCTTGGCTAGAAGAATAACATGCATGCAATTCACAGAAGTTGTGGGCTCTGAAGGATAATTTGTTTCTCAGTCACTATGACTTTGCATATTAGAGATGGGAAATGTAAAAATCTAAAAGAAACAAACGAATGATAAAGTATATTGCTTAAATTACACAGAAAGTCTCAGGAAAAATGAAAATGAGAGTAAGGATTTCCTCCACCGAATTGCATGGAATTTTAGAGCTTTTTTCTATTATCTTTTTAAAAAATCATCATTTGGAGTTAGAATTTAATTCACTGAATGTTTAAATAATGTAATATAGGCAACTCACAAATTAATCATCACGGACCTGCAGGATAAAGGAACTTCCAATCTTTCATTATTTTGACAAGAAATGACATTTTTAGATGAAGTGAGTCTACTTTCTCATCCTTAATTTTAGTTCATTGCATCAATTTTATAAACAATGAAAAATCTTAGCTGCTAATAAAACTTCCATTGACTGTTTTATGTTGGATCTCCTCTCATTTCTCCTCTTATCCAGAGTTGAGTGTGCTATAAAGATAAAAGGAGGTTGGTAAGAAAGGAGTATAAATATACAGATAATTTGCCTGTAAAGATTTTTAAATGAATCATCCTTTTTCTAAATAGTTCTGTCAAGATATCTGGCTAGTTTAAGAAAACAATATCTAGAAATACTGTGTGGTAAAATGGAAAGTGTGTACAGTATCCAAGGAGAAAATATATTTGTAAAAGATAAATATGTCGTGCTTCTGTAAAATTCAAAATAATAATTTATACTGTCTCAATAACTTCAAAAATGTTACCAAACTTCATAACAATATATATTCTGATCTAATATTAAAGACAGATTAAAAATTAGAAAACCTTTTAATTGGAGGAGGGCTTATGAAGAAATTGCCATTTGACTGTAGCCATTGCTGTGGTAAACAAGATTTACTGCTTCTATTTTATTTATTTATTTTTAAATTTCGAAATCAAAGAAGAACTCTTAAGTAATATATGTATATGATGCTATCTCATTTCCATTTCCCTTAAGCAATAGTTTCTTCATTATTTGATTGCTCTTATACTTGTCTTAACAGATGTTTTCATTTCTGTTTCACTGTTAAAGCTAGTTTTGGGTTAATCGTGACTGAAGTAATGAGTGTACTTAAGAATGCAGGCTTGGGGTCCTAAGTGGCTCAGTTGGTTAGAGTGTTGTCTATACACTGAAAGGTGGAGAATTCAGTTCGCAGTCAGGGCATATACCCAAGTATGAGTTTGATCCCAAATCTGTCAGGGCATGTGCAGGCAACTGATCAATGTTTCTCTCTCACATTGATGTCTCTCTCTCTCTGCCTTTTCTTTCTCTAAAATCAATTACAAAAAAAAAAAAAAAAAAAGAAAAAGAAAAAGAATGCAGGCTTGGGATAATATCAAATGATTAGCATTGTTGAAAGTAATTGTGCCTTTACTCACTTATTGAGATACTAGAGGCCCGGTGCACAAAAATTTGTGCACTCAGGTGGGGGGGGGGTCCTCCAGCCCGGCCTGTGCCCTCTCGCAGTCTGGGACCCCTCGGGAGATAACGACCTGCTGGCTTAGGCCTGCTTCCGGGTGGCAGAGGGCATGCCCAATCCCTAGGTGCAGCCCCTGGTTAGGCTCAGAGCAGGGACGATTGGGGAGTTGGGGCGCCGCCCCATCATGCACAGAGCAGGGCGGATCGGGAGGTTGCGATGCCACCCTCAGTCATGCTCAGGGTAGGGCCGATTGGGGGGTTGGGGCACCGCCCCCTGTCACACTCAAGGCAGGGTCGATGGGGAGGTTGCGGCGCCACCCCCTGTCACGCACAGAGCAGGGCAAATACAGGGGTGTTGGGGCTCTGTACCCCGTCACGCACAGAGCAGGGCCGATCAAGGGGGTTAAGGAGCTCCCCGCTGTCACTCACAGAGTAGGGCCGATAAGGGAAGTTGGGGCACCGCCCCCTTTCACACCACAGAAGCAGGGACGGATCAGGGGGTTGGGGGCCCTGCACCCTTGTCACACCTCAGGGCAGGGCCGATGGAGAGGTTATGGCTCTACCCTGTCACACACAGAGCAAGGCCGTGGGGGGGGGGGTTGGGGCGCCACACCCTGTCACACACAGAGCAGGGCCGATCAGGGGGTTGGTACGCTGCACCCTGTCAAACACAGAGCCGCAGGGCGATCAGGGGATTGGGGCGCTCCCCCCTATCAGGCACAGAGCAGGGCTGATCAGGGGGTTTGGGCGCTGCCCCCTGTCACACTGATCCCGGTGCCGGTAGCCTCGCTGCTCCGCTGATCCCGGTGCCGGGAGGCATATTACCCTTTTACTATATAGAATAGAGGCCTGGTGCATGAGTAGGGGCTGGCTGGTTTGCCCTGAAGGGTGTCCTGGATCAGGGTGGGGGTCCCCACTGGGGTGCCTGGCCAGTCTGGGTGAGGGGCTGAGGGCTGTTTTCCGGAAGCGAGTGACTGAAGCTTCCAACCGCTCCTTGTTTTCTTTTTTTTTTATTTTTTATTCTGGGACAGCTTTAGCTCTGAGGCCTCGCTGCTGAAAACATTGATACAATGTTGCGGTCCGAGCCTGGCTGAATGAAAGCCGGTTTCTGGAGCTTTTTTTAGCTTCTTATTTGCAACATAGTACATAGTTGCTTAGAGTTGCAGCTGAGAGGCGGGCAAGTGAGGCGGGGAATGTTGGAGTCCGCAGCAAGCAAGCCTCATGCTCGCTTCAGTGCCTGGCTGCTGGCCGCCATCTTGGCTGACAGTTAATTTGCATATACTCACTGATTAGCCAATGAAAAGGGTAGCGGTCATACGCTAATTACCATGTTTCTCTTTTATTAGTGTAGATTCCTCAGACCTATTCTCTACTTGCCACTCAGAACCCTATGTATCCAATGAGGGTGAAAGTGAAACCTGGGAGCCTGTGTTATGACAGGGTTGCCATCACTGGAAGAGTGGGCTTCCTTACCTGAATTTTCAATATCAACACCCATTCAAGTACTTATTCTTAACGTAGAATAACAATAATTACATTAAATAGAGCTTAGGGACCTCCTAACATGTCCTTCGATAATGCCTAGAGCAGTGATGGCGAACCTATGACACGCGTGTCAGAGGTGACACAGAAACTCATTTTTTGGTTGATTTTTCTTTGTTAAATGGCATTTAAATATATAAAATAAATATCAAAAATATGTCTTTGTTTTACTATGGTTGCAAATATCAAAAAATTTCTATATGTGACACGGCACCAGAGTTAAGTTAGGGTTTTTCAAAATGCTGACACACCGAGCTCAAAAGGTTTGCCATCACTGGCCTAGAGTGTTCATGGAATAGAACTTATTTCTTTATAGACATTTTATGTCATTTGAGTATTTCCAATGGTTTTAAAGATTGCTTACAAAATATAACTGGAGCTTATCAGTTCAATAAGGCTAGGTCACTTTATTTAGAGCAAATTATAAGGTTAGGCATTATAGGGCATCAAATGTTTAAAAAAAACAACAACACAATTGCAGGGAGTGAATGGACATTTTAATACAGTGATCATGAATCAATTGATCCATAGGCCATAATTGGAGAAATGCTTGGGTAAAGCAGTAGAACCAGGGAAGGTTTCTGAAAATGGGAGAAAAAATGAATATACTAGATTTAGATAAATGATTCTGAAAAAAAAGGTTAAGAGACAAGTAGTAGGAATAGGGAGAGATATAAGGAAGATAAATGATTTATAAAATTGAACCATTTATCAACTACACAGAATTTGGTTAGTGACAGGTATCATGAAAAAAAAAACAAGATAGATCCCAAAAATCTTTAAGCTATCTGTTTTGTGATGATTTTTTTTTTGGTAAACGTTGGGATATTTTATTTTTCTACCTGGACCCAAATCTTCTGCACGTTTCTAAGTGACAACTTATACTAGATCCTTAAGACATATTTTAGTCAGCAAATATTCTTTTGCAGAAAACCTTTGGTTTATTTATGTTTGTTTCTTTTAATTTTGTTGACTGTCCCCCCCCCACCCCAGTTTCTTAATAATCATTATATTGTTCATTTAGAAAGTATAAATAAATGTGATATATATTCTGTCAGAAAGAAAATACAAAACCCTAATAAAGTCACCTGAATTAATATACATATTTAAAAGACTGCTTTTCAAATGTGACAGAGTGCAGAAAGATACTAAGAAGTGTTGTACTGAATAAGTATCATGATCATTATATCATCCTTACTGAGCATGATGCTTCTTTTTTCTGCAGTTGATTACTGTTTTCTGCTAAAATAATCTCAATTTCCTCTTTTGTTTAAAAATCCCATAATGAAGTCACTATATCCAGTGAACATTCTTGATACTATAAGTTTAAAATGTTACCTGCATTTATTATTTCATCATAGATTAATAGTGTTGATATGGATCTCAGGATATCATTAATGCTCAAAGGGTTGTAATGTCAGTAAAGGGAAGCAAAGATACCATTTGATTTTCAAATTAAATTTTTAATAGTGGCAGCTCCTTGTCTGTGAATTTTGTTCTTCCCATAGGAGGTCTATTTTCAAGATTTATTTGACTTAATTCTTAGTTGATTTACATTTATTTTTGGCCTTTTATGTTTTCTAGTTTTCTTGCTCATTGAACTGACAATTCATGTTTGGCCCTACCAGTACCCTTAAGAGGCATTATTTATGAGTGAACACTTAGGCTTTGAGTAGGACAAATATATGTGTGAAACTGACAATAGTTTGCAAGGCTATTAAATAAAATATGTGACATTTCCAAAATGTTTTTAATGTCAATGGAGGCATAGGTTCAATATAATTTTTAGAATTTCTCAATTTAAAATAAAACCTCTAAAATCTATGTCTTTAAAATATAATTGAAAACAGTTTCTTTAAAATGTTATCACAGATATTAAATGGAACATCTTTATAATTAAACTAGTGAACTGGTGCATGGATTCATGCACATTGAAAGGAACTTAATTAGAATGTGGCTGGCCGGATGGGACATGCCCTGGAGCCAATCTCCCATGGTCCCTCCCTGGCACCTGTGGAATGAGCAAGGTCCCTTTGGCAGGTGGGGTCCCTCGGCCTGGCCTGCAGGGATTGGGCTGAAACCAGCTCTCTGACATCCCTTGAGGGGTCTTGGAGTGCGAGAGGGCACTCTGCAAAGTTGCTGTCCTACAGGGTGTGGAACGCAAATGCAAGTGTGCAGTAAACCAGATTCGGGCTGACAGTGCCCCAGCAACAACATAACCCACGGCCGAAGGTGGAATCGCACAGCCCTGTGAGGAATCAGGCTCCCTCCTCTCTGGTTTCGGGGTGCGTCACCTGAGAACTGCCACTGCGGAGTCACTGCAGCTCAGCAGCTCCTGCATTGAGCGGCTGCACCCTGGTGGTCAGTGCGCATCATAGCGACTGATCAGATGGTTGGACACTTAGCATATTAGCCTTTTATATATATAGATACATACATTTGCCTTTTCTTTTTGAACACAACTATTCTATAAAAATAAGGCATCTTTGGTATTCTGCCACAATCTTAAATATGCTTAAGGAGAAATATCCGGAGTTGGTCTTTGTTTCCAAAAACATTTTTTTCTTCTCTCAGCTTTGTTTTCTGTACTATAACATAGCTCTTCTGATGGCTTTATCTATATTGCTCTTGTTTCTATACAATATTTATAATGAACTTTTCAAAAATGTTGTTTGACAACAGAGGCTCCAAAGATTAATTATTATTTCTTTACAAGGTGTAATGAATCACAATGAACAAAGCCTCCTCCTCCTTTTCCAGTCTCACCAGTTGTATTAATCTATACCCTCAGACATTTGCAACACGATGCTCGCTCTGGCAGAAATAACTCTTCTCTTCTCTTCTCTAACTCATGTATTAGTCTTAAGTTCAGCCTTGCCTGGTGTCCCGGCCTGGACAAAATTATTGGGTATATGTACGCACATAATATCACATACCTCTTTTCAAGCACGTGCTCATTTATACTCATCTACTCAGTTACTTGATTAAAGCCTCTCTTCCCCAGTAGACTCAGAGCTCCATAATATCAGATCATTTCTTTCTTTGTTCACCCTTTTATTTCCAGAAGCCAACACAAAGTATGACATAAACACTGAATTAATATGTATGGAATGGATGCACAATGAACTTTTAATTTTAAGGCAGCAATTTTCATAATGTATAGATAGAAACCTAGAAAAATTGATTTCCAAATTCTAAAATATATAAATAAAAGCCCCAATTTTTCATATTTCTGAATAGGTATCATTAGAACATAATTTATGGCTAAGATGAATTTATGTCTCCTGTATACTAGTTAGATAATGCTGAGCAATGGGTTTCTAAATAAAAACTTTAGCTTCCTTATCTCTAAAATTGGGAAAATAAACATATTTGTTGAGGAGGAGGCTATTAAGAGTATTAGATGAACAATGTATGTAAGTACTGAACATCATGTCTTCTGTATGGTGCTTAACACATAGCATCTATTATTATTATGCTAAGCAGGTGTCATCTACATATTATATGAATAATGATGAACTCCTGACTTTGACTTTAGTGAGAAAGATATGCTTTAATAAATAGTTAAGTAGGAATGGGGTTATAAAGAAATATAGTATAAGCATATTTCTTTGAGAGAAGAAAAAGTATCTATTTTACTCTATCATGAAGAGTCAGTAGGCTTCAATGATTAAATACCACATACATTTCCTCTAAAGAGTAAAACAGTATTGTTCAGGTGCTTAAAAGTAGCAGAATTATTTGCATAGGTAAAACAAGGGTATTTTAGAAAGAAAATTATGAGCAACAGAAAGTGTTATTATTAAGTGAATTGAGCCAGAATGTCATTATGCCATGCTAATGTAGACCTTATGATCAAGCACTGAGCATAAACCCGATGCTCTTCATGTTATCCTTGAAATACAGTCAGCATATTTTAGATAAATGTAAAAGAAATTACTGACAATAATTACCTGTTTCATATGAGATCAGGATATCAGTTTTTTTAATTGTTGATAAAACAAATTATTAAAAAACTTAGAAGCTTAAAATAATAACTATTTATTGCTCATTGTTTCTGTGGGTTAGGAAGTCAAAAATGGCTTTATCTCTGGGTCTCTCATTAGGTTACAGTCAAGATATTGACTGGGTTGCAGTGCTTTGAAGTTCTGACTGTGACTGGAAGATCTGCTTTCTCTGTTGCTTACATTTTTAAAAAATATATTTTGTTGATATTTTACAGAGAGGAAGGGGGAGGGATAGAGAATTAGAAACATCGATGAGAGAGAAACATCGATTAGCTGCCTCCTGTACACCTCCTACTGGGGATGTGCCCTCAACCAAGGTACATGCCCTTGACCGGAATCAAACCTGGGACCCTTCAGTCTACAGGCTGACACTCTATCCACTGAGCCAAACCAGTTCGGGCTGTAGCTTACATTTTTGGATGTTGGCAGGAGGCCTCAGTTTTCTGTAATGTGTACCTCTCACCGTCGCTATTGGAAGGTCCTTATGCCTTGGCATCTGGCTTCTCCAGAACCAGTGATCCAAGAGAGAAAGGTCTACACCACAATGTCTTTTATAATCTTGGAAACCACACTCTGTCATTACCTCAATACTCTATTAGCTACACAAGTCAGCCCTAGGTAGTATGGAAGGAGAACACACCGAGTGTCAATATCAGGAAGCAGTGATCAGTGGGAGTCATCGGAGGCCGGGATCCTTTAGCAATTATAGCTACAACCAAATGCAATTAATGACATAATATTGGACACTTTAAATTGCAGTCTATTAAAATTACGTTATACAATGAGCTACTATGAATTATTTAAAAAATCAGTAGAAAACGCAATGTGTATCTTTGCACCCTTATTTGGTAGTCTAAATTTCTCAATATCCCATTCTCCACAATCCTCTCAGAATTGTATAAGTTAAAAATTTTCACACCTGTTTATAAGAAAAGAAAATATCAATACCTTGCCACAATCAAAAGGACTAGTCATATGTTATTAATTTTCATCCATATAACTGGACTCGGTGAAATAAGGCACTGAAGCAGATGCATGCTTTGTATTACACACAACTCAATATATTCACATACTGGATTATTGGAAGATGCCTGTGGAGAGTTATAGCAGGTGACCCATCCTAACTCACTCAGGTTAGTGATAGATTAAATCTACAGATAGATTAATGTCTTCCACTGAGAACACTATGTCTTCTCATTGGCTTAGAAATAATTACCTGCCAACTACAGGATAAAGATAATAGCTAATGAGATTGCCAGCTTTCCAGCCTAGCTAACTAGAGTCTTGTTATTTTTTGTTACTCTTCACTCAATATTTCAGAAAGCTAAAATTCAAACAGATTCCATTTCTTCCTAAGAAAAAGTCTGACTGTGACCAGGGCAAACACTTCACAAAATGATGGCTGGTCATCAAGCCTCACAAAATTCCACTTAGTTGTTTCATTACCTTGTCTGCACATTCCCATGTTCACCGAGGGTGATGTGCTACTTCAGGTGCAGCAACTGCTTGAATTACGGGTCTCCTACTTCTAGAGTAAAAAAAAATGTGGCCTGCATTTATTCTTATTGATTTTCCACTATGCAATTTCCTTCAAAAGCATTTCATCAATATAGCACCACTGAAGAATAACAATATATAGCTCAGAGTTAGGCATCTATAAATAGTATAGTGCATGTTTCTGGATGCAGGCATATTGGTTAAATGTTCCAATTTCTTTCAGCTAGTCATCTGCTCTCATGCTCTGATGCCATAAGATGTGAAGCATCTGTTACTATTCATCAGAGGCTAAGAGGATTTGTGGCTTTTCATTAATCGCCTGGAAGAGAGACTATCTATTCACTTAAATGGCAGATCCTCTGTGATTACAAGACGCACATGAAGAGTGGGAAAACAATTTCAAGAGAGTAAAGCACAAAAGCAAGTAAATGTCTGACAAATAAGAAGCATGAAGGAGAGCATGTACCATCACATCCCAGGAGGCCTTTCAGATTTTTGCTTCTGTAATGACTTCTTAACATAAGTCATAAGAAAGTGATATATTAACTCTATAACTTTTAACCTTCATCTTAAAAGAGTGGCTACATGTATGTAAAATGTAGGTAACTCTACATGTGTTTTCAATTTTTAAATGACAAATTTTTTGAAAAAAAAATTAAGTAGGAAAGCTGTGTCCTTACACTTAACATGACTGAAGATGAACTATTAGCTACTTCCCTTACATTTAACATTGTAATAAATATTTTTGAGAAGGAAAACAAATACACATACACACATACCACATAAACACACACACACAAGTTGCTTGGTGGCTAAAATTTAACATTTTAAATTTCAAAACAATAAACTAACAATAAAATGAAGAAACAATGATAATAGTATTCAGAACTCAATTAAGGTAAACTATCATATCAACAGGGTTAAGAAGAAAGAAATCAAATGATCATATCAGTAGATGCAAAAAAATTTGTTTTAAAACATTCAACATCCACTTATGATAAACACTCTCAGAAAATGAAGAATAGGGAAAATTTCCCTTACTTGAAAGAATAAACCTATAGCTTTTTTCATATTAGTAGCAGAAATAAATAAAACTCTTTGTTCACAGATGATATTGTTGTCTCTATGAAATTCCAAGTAATAGAAAACAAAAATAAAAAACCCTACTATAACTAATTAGCAATTATAGCAGGATTGCAGGATATAAGGATAATATACCAAAGTTAATTACTTTTTATACACAAGCAATGAACAACAGGAATTTGAAATTAAACACAACATCCTTTACATTAACACAAAAAAAGAATAAAAGAAATACCTAAGTATAAATTTAACAATATATGTGCCAAGTTTATTTAAGGAAAAGGAAAAACTCTAATAAATGGAATCAAAGTAAACCTAAATAAATGCAGAATTGTTCCAGGTTTATGAATAGGAAGACTTGATATTGTTAACATGTCAGTTTACCCATAACTGATATATGGATCCAAATGCAATCTAAGTAAAAATTACAGTAACTTATTTTGTGGATTATCAACTATTCTAAGGTATAAGAAAACCAAAAGATCTAAAGCACTTAGAAGATATATGGTAGAGACTGACACTATCTGACTCAAGACTTAATATAAAGCTATAAAGCTATGATAATCAAGATCACAGTATAGTACCGGTATTCATGAAAGAATGAATAAAATTAGACAAATTGAAGGGAATAAAGAACCCAGAAATAACCACACAAACATAGTTAACTGATATTTGACAGAGGAGTAAAGGCAATTCTATAAGAAAGGATCACCTTTTCAACAAAAAGATGATCCAGAACAAACAGACATCCAAATGTAAAACAATGAATCTAGATACAGACCTTACATCTTTCACAAAAATAAACTCAAAATGGATCATAGACATAAATGTTATATGCAAAACTATAAAACTTCTAGAATAAACATAGAAAAAAAATCCAGGATACTTGGGTTTGGTAATGACTTTTTAGATACAATACCCCAAGCAAGCAAACAAACAACCCCCCCCCACAATCTATCACAGAAAAAAATTGATAAGTTGAATTTCATTGAAATTTAAAATTTTCTGCAGAAGACACTGTTAGAGTAAAAAGGGAAGCCACAGATTGCAAATCAGATATCTGATAAAGGACTGTTATTCAAAATACGCAAGTAACTAAATAATAGTAACAAAATTTAAAATGGACAAAGTTCTGAACAAATACTTCACCATAGAAGACATATAAATGGCAATAAGCATATAAAAATGCTCAATGTCCTATATTAGAGATTTTCAAATTAAAACAACTTTGAGATACCCATATAAACCTCTTGTGGCTGAAATCCCAAACACTGAAAACACCAATTGCTATTTGAGGATGTGGAACAAAAGGAACTCTCATTCATTATAGATGGGAAGGCAAAATGGTAGAACCACATTAGAAGACAGCTTGGCAGTTTCATAGAAAGCTATACGGCAATCATGCTCCTTAATACATACTCAAATGAGGTAATAATCCACGTTTACACCAAAGCCTGCACTAAACAAATGTTTACAGCAGCCTTATTCATAATACACACACACATATAGCATCTGAAAAAAGATTCTGTTTTCCATCTGAAAGAGTGTAATCAAAATGATGAAGAACTTAAATTACAAATCCTATATAATAAAAGGGTAATATGCAAATCCACTGAACAGCAGAATGACCAGTCATTATGATGTGCACTGACCACCAGGAGGCAGATGCTCAATGCAGGAGCTGCCCCCTGGTGGTCAGTGCGCTCCCACAGGGGAAGCACTGCTCAGCCAGAAGCTGGGCTCACGGCTGGCAAGTGCAGGGGCAGTGGTGGGAGCCTCTCCTGCCTCTGCGGCAATACTAAGGATGTCCGACTGACGACTTAGGCAGATATCCCCCGAGGGCTCCTGGATGATGAGAGGGCACAGGCCAGGCTGAGGGACCCCCCCCCCACACACACAAGTGCACGAATTTCGTGCACCGGGCTTCTAGTTATATATATTCTTGTATAATATTATATATATATATATATGCATATATTAATATTTTCAAAATACATCTGCCTATATATATATGTACATATATATATATATATATATATATATATATATATATATATTCTTGTAAAGTTTACATTCAATAACACTGTTCATCATTCACTTCTTTATTGCCAGCTCCAGGGCTTGACACAGAGTGGGAAACTGTTAAATATCTAATAATGAATGGATGTTTCAGTCAGTTCTAATAAATATCTCATGATCATTCTGACCTTTACTCAAGGTCATAAAGTAGCTAATTTTGAAACATCATACTGACTAAACATTTCTTCCTTTACTTCTTGATTCAAACTTTCAAAATCTTGGCTCTAAAGGGTGTAAGGATGGGATAATGATGTTTCTCTAAGAACAATATATTATTTTTTTCATAACAACCCCTACACCCAACAAATTGAGGTTCTGAATAATAATTACAAATTGTACTTGATATTATGTTTTATATGTAGTTTGTTTTATCAGCCAAATACCTTCAATTAGAAAAAAACTGTGATCCTCAAAGCCATGACAAATGTTAAAGTTCTTTAACACTTGCTATGTAATTCTTTGGTAGTTCTAAGAACACTACCATTTTTATAAAGTATAGACATGTTTATCACTTAAATTTTTCCAATTATGAAACTATAGTTATATTACTTAAAGGTAAAATGTTGTGGGAATTTATTAATTTATCAAAATGTTTTTAATGCTATATGAAAACCCATGACTTTTGAGGTCTATTGTTTTCATAGAACAGTGAAGAAAAAAAATACAAAATACAATATCACCCAACTATGGGTTAACAACATTATTGGAGGGTGTGTTGACAGGAGAACATCTGTCTGTTCTAACTGAATGGAATTCACAGAATAGATGTATTTAATTTTACCTATCCTTAAGAGGAAGATAAGCTGCCACCTGTGCAGTGCAGTATAGGGATAAAATATTATCCAGCAGAATGGTCAGAACAAACACCATATTTCAAATCAAAACTTCAAGAAAATTAGTTAGTTTAGATAATAAGACATAAAAACTTTAATAAGCACAATGCAATCTTTAGAATATCATCCGAGAGTTAACAAAGACATAGCCTCAATGAGAAAAGATAAACACTACTGAAAAATAAAAAGAAACACGAAAGACATGGCCAGTTTCTTTTTGGTTTATAGGACCCGAATTTACAAATACCACATCAAAGTGATGAATGTCAATTTGGCAAAATGAAATAGAACTAAGGGGAAAACAAATGTTTCAAAGGTTCCTTTGTTTATTAACATTCTCGTTTGAAGAACAAGGACTTAAGGTTACTCTAAAACTTGTATCTACAAAACACTAAAAGCAGTCCCCACCCATTGCCCGGGAAGATCTGCTTTGGACCTGCTCAGGAAAAGCATTGTGTTCTGCAGAAAGGTTCAGGTTAAGCTGTCACAGCTGTGGGGTGATTCAAAGGAAGGCTTAAATCATAACCCAGCAGATTAGCAGTGTAAATGTTCCAAAGAGGATGGAAACCTGCCTTACTGTGCTCTCCTTTTAGAATTTTTATCACTTGGGGGAAATGGAAGAAATGAGTAAAAGAATGCAGGTGATATGATATCATATTTTAGCAATGAAAATAGCTTAGCAAGGGTCCTGTGAGAGGTATGGGGAGATCAAGCATACAGTACATCGGAAACATTAAAAGACAGACTATGGTGTTGTTTGGAGCATACATGCAATTCTATTTTGGTTTTGTTTTATGTACAGAGTAGAAATGTTAAAGTAAGTAAATTTGTTATCAGTAGAATCCCCCTTTTGCATTTTTACACATTTGTCCTTCAACCTTTCTATTCATCCTCAATTCCTTCTTTCACTCCAAAAATGTTTCCATTGTTTTTGTTTTTAATCCTCACCCCAAGAAATATTTTTTAAATATATTTTTATTGATTTCAGAGAGGAAGAGGGAGAGAGAGAGAGAGAGAGAGAGAGAGAGAGAGAGTAAAAAAATGAAACATCAGTGATGAGAGAGAATCATTGATTGGCTGCCTCCTGCATGCTCCACACTGGCATGTGCTCTAACTGGGAATCCAACCATGACCTCCTGGTTCATAGGTTGACCCTCAATCACTGAGCCAATGCGTCTAGGCCAAGAAATGTTTTTATTGATCTTTTAGAGAGAGAGAGGAAGAGAGGAAGAGAAAGGGGGAAGGAGAGAGACAGAGGGAGAGCGAGAAAGAGAGAGAGAGAGAGACATGGATTGGTTGCACCCGACTTGCCTGGACCCAACCTGTAACCTGGGTATGTGCCCTGATGGGAAATGGAATCTGCGGCCCTTTGGTGCATGATGTGCCAATCAACTGAACCACACTGCTGGGGGTTTTAACCCCATTGTTTTAATTTAATAATATTCCCATAATAATCAAACTTTTGAAAAAAAACACTTAATTTTTGAGTCTATTCAGTGTCAAAATATTAAAATTCATTAATCACAAAGGAGCATTGATTCCACTTTAAACATGATAAAGGTGAACCTAAGAAAGGTTAAGTAACTTAATTATGGGTAACATATCCCAGAAATGAAAGAACAAGTATTCAAATTTAAGTCTGGCTGGTCCAAACATCATGTTAGTGGCCATGCTTTAAAATAATCCCTGTTTTCTCTCTTATTCTATCAATGCCTACATCATCTTTCTTTTCTTCTTTAGCTCCGATAGATTAATAATAAATAAATGTAACATCCCTTTTGCTACTAATTTATAATGTCTTATTCTTTTATGGGAAAAGAATGCGAATTAAAAGAAATATTTGAAGAAACTGGAGTATTCTAAATAAAATATAAACAAGTATGCATGTAATATGATGAATGTGGTGAAAAGGAATATTTTGTTTCCTTACAGTCATGAGGTCAGGCTGGTTAAGTTCCTTGTTTGAATAATTGCTTGTATATGCTATGGATCTCTTAACAGCTCTTGGTGAAGAATAATCTTGAGGGCCTCAGAGCTATTCTCTTTTTGTAACCAGAGGAAATAAAAATGTAATACATATGCCTGGAACCTGAACTGGGTCTTACCCTCTAGTTACACATATCTGAGAAAGTTCTTGGAACAAAGATAGGTAATTAGACATTATTTATTTAATGTATTGAACAAATATTTTTTTACTACTACTCAGATTTCCTTCTGGTTATATTCAGGGACATTTCTGTTTCAAATTCATAAACTTTTATCCAACATATCCAATCCCTGCACATATCCCAGGAATTGTATTATCATCCTATGTACCGTATGTGTTCTAAAGGATTGGTATGAGTTCTAGTTTATAATTTCTCTTTTGCTTCTGAATCTATAATGACAGAAAAGTTCCTCAACCACTTTAATCCACAAATCTTAATTTATGATATAAAGCACTTATTTTCTTTTTATTTCAGACCCACTGAATATACTTATGAAATGAAGACAGTGACTTTTATTATATTTACATAATTATTTCATTTTGGTTGGAAGCAGGCTGATCAAAGTCTGTATAACATCTCAAATTTCTTAAGATTTACTTAGTATACTTTTCCTTTTTGCAGCATTCCAGTATTATGAATTCTCATTATGAGGTAGATCGAGGTGAATTAAAGGCTAGAGAACAGCAAACAAACACAATAAGAATAAGAAAGAATAAACCATTCACATGGTAAAAGTCAAACAAGTCTTACCTGTTTTATTGTAGGTTTTATTAGCAAAGGGAACTAGAAATATTTCTTAATCTGTAACCATGTTTTCAATCTTAGATGATAAAATAAAACCTCTTACTGAGGTGTTTTTAAAAGTTTTCTAATAGCTATTTCCTTATTAAGGAAAACAAATGTATTATAGTGTCAAATAAAATTTTAATGTCTTTCTCTGGCTATGCTCACATCAGCCAATGTCTAAACACTAAAATGTTAAATTATCATATAAATGTACAGCTAAATTGGTTTCATAAAACAATCATCAAGCTGTGCCAATTGTCAAAGAGACTAAATACAAGCCACGCTAATAAAGTTCACAGTAAATTGTTAAGTGGCATAAAATCAATTTTCCTGTTAGTAATGAATCATTGAAGTAACAGCTTTTCTTCCTTAACTGCAGGATATATAATCAAGAGACAGAAAATTATCTTGATTAACATCTATAAGTTTAGTTCAGAGATTAAAAGAAATAAAATATATTATTCACTAATTTCTATGATCATAAAATGGATGTGATGGGGAAGGATTCCAAAATAATGATGGTTTTGTTACCACTGAGAATGTCAAGGAAATTATTTTAAAAACACAAAAAATAGTCTTCCATTTTGAAAGCATTTTATACCTCTTTGTTAAACTACAATTTCAAAAGGTACCATGTGTATGCTTCTTGAAAATATTTTTTAAAACCCCTATAGTCAAATTATTCTATCATTTAATAAGGAAATAATACAGAATTATTAGATTTTACTGAAGATAAAATTCTGGAAACTCAGTTTGACTTAAAGTTTTCCTGAAAATTGATATATTAATGAGAGAAATTGAATTTTCATGACACAAAGTCAATCCGCCCTATAAATCCACCTGTATTTTATTCTATAACTTGGAATTCTCCAACCTTTCAAATATATTTCAAACTTTAAATTTCTTTCAAAAGTACCAACTATCTAATAGTGTTCAGCATCTTCTCTCTTATGACTTCTATGTCACGGGAGCACAATTTCCAAGATTTGCTTAATATAAGTACAATCTGTAGGATAGAATTAGAATTAACACTTGATTTACAATGTGTATTATAAAATTTGAATCATTGTGGTTGGAAAATTGCAAGGCTTTAAGAAACAGAGACCAGTGAAATGTCTTCAGTCCCTCTCAAATATAATGATCAAACAATTTTTATTAATTTATTTTTTTTGTTGTTAATCCTCACCCGAGGATATTTTTCCATTGATTTGTTAGAAAGTGGAGGAGAGAGGGAAAGACAGAGAGAAAAATCAATTGGTTGCCTCCTGCACGGGCCCTGACCAGAGCCTGGGCCAGAGGGGAGCCTGCAACCAAAGTACATGCCCTTGACTGGAATGAAACCTGGGACTCTTTGGTCCGCAGGCTGACACTCTGTCCACTGAGCCAAACTGGCTAGGGTATGACTAAACAATTTTTTATACCAAATGCAATGCCTCCATCCTTCTGCAAAATGGTACGACCTGCCAATAATCTGAGAGACTAGGCTCTCAAGCTGGTGTTGCCAACTGGGTCACCAGGAAACATATGGCTGAGAGAACTTGGCCCCATATCTGCACTACAACCCAAGTGAGAAGTGTTAAGCAACTATTTGGGCAACAATTTGTGTCCCTGGGGCAGAAATTTTGGGGTAATGGTTAAATCTATTTACTATTTCCTTTTGTCTCGCCTGTCAAATAAATAAATAGGTCAGTAATATATCTATTAAAATACACATAAAAACCAGAATAAGCAAATAATGTATACACACTTTAACAGCTGATAGCTCAATTTTGAAAATGAAATGTATTTTAATAAACATCACATTTATAATTATTCAGTGTGTGTATACATTTTTTGGAACACACTATAGAAGGAGTTTTTAAGTTAGGAAATGCAGACATGACCTAATCTCTCTAATGTGATACTAGCATTAGAGAATAATGTCCAATGATGTTGGATTAATTTCTCAAGAAAAATGGTGATAAAATATCATACTCATCTGTTTCCATGTGAAGAAAAAAAGTTATTATGTTGTATTGTAGGTATCTCAGCAACAACTTCAGGATTTTCTCTAAATTATCTTTGAAATAATCACATATTACCTTTTGTTTCCTTATAAGAACAACAAATCCATGGAATCTACTGTATTGTGGCTTCTGCTTACAGCCTTCCTTTAATGTGTATCTATGCTTGACAATTTTGCTTCTCTGCCATGTATTAAATATTGTGAATATTGAGAATATAACTGAAATACCCATTTCCATTCAGAAGAGAGACAGTGTTGAACAGGTTAATTCATTGCAGTAACCACCAGCATGTGTAGACTTAGTTTCCCTTAGATAAGCCTCTAATGACTGGTGTATTAGGCAGTGAATAAAATAGGAACATCACATGCTATACAAATGATCATAAAAATACCTGTTAGTTTTCTGAAGGAGTCTATAGACTTGGTATGCACTTATATAATCACTTATGGCACATGAGGTAACAGATGTTATTTAAATGTTAGTAATTATTATAATTATTCTAATTTTTCAATTAATGGCTACCAGCAAAAAAATAAATATTTAGGTAATTAACAATTAATTATTTAAATTATATTTATAATTTTATGTAAATATTTACATAATGTATGAATTTTATTATAAAAACTACATATAAACTTATAAATAAAATATAAGTATAAAATTAAAATGACAAATGGAATAATTTAAAGGTAAAGCAAGGTTATTATGCATAGAAGAGCGATTTGGAACCTTTAATGATTCAATAACCTAAGGATTACATTCTATTTATTTCATTGGAAGTGATTCAAGAAGGAAATATTCTCAGGCAAATGTATGAAAATTAAAATCCTTTCAGAGAAAGGAAAAATGTATGAAGGCTAAAAATACTCAGGTGATTCTTAGATCATGTCTAAGGTAAGTTGTCACTTTAGTTTAGAGTCAATAATTTAGAAAGGACGGAGGTTTTATTATTATTTTTTCTCATTAATGCTTATAATATTTTTATAATACTTTAATGAAAGTAATGTATATTCATTCCCACACAAAAAATAAGCTTAGGGAAACTCTAAATTTAGAGACCTATAGTCTATAATAATAAAAGGATAATATGCTAATTAGACCAGATGTCCTCCCGAACATCCTTCCAAACGAAGCCGGGGCCAGTGGGAAGCCCAGGTCCCGGGTGCTGGATGGAAGCCGGTGCCAGCAGTCGGGGGAAGGAAGGCTTACTCTTGCATGAATTTTCATGCATCAGGCCTCTAGTATTTAAATAATGACTTGCCCATGAGACAGGAAAAAGAGAATATTTGGGTAAATACACTTAAATGTCAAATAAAGCTCATGCAATAGAAAATGAACCAATATACTCTAATATAAATTTTTCTATTAATATATCATTTGTTGATCAAGAAAATGTGTAGGTATAAGAGCACATAAACATTGTTGCCTTAGAAAAGAATCAACCATGAACAATATAATAGGGAAAGAGCTAAAGTTCAAATAGATGGAAAGTAAACTTCTTTAAGCATACAATAGAGAGATATTCATTATAACCAAAGAAACTAAGTAGACTTCAAGAACAATTGGTAAGATTTGAAGTGCAGAACATCAACTATTGAATCTGCAGGAAAAAGCATTCTGAATAAGAAAAATAAAGCAGCATAAACAAAAGAAGGAGGGTTTAAAAGGAAAAAAATTCATATCCTATTGAAGTGTGGAAAGTGGTAATTAGACATAAGGCTGAAAATGTAATTTTGTCTGAAAAGGTTTCAATTGTTTATTAATTTAGCAAATTAAATTGATTCTCTTCTATAGACAAACATAGACTTAGCTACTAGTAAATGTATAGTTGTGAACAAAACAGATGCACACTGTTATAAACAGACTATCAAGAAAAATGACTCATTCTAATTGTTATCACACTACAAATAAAAAAGTACAAGGTATTATGGGATGACATAAATGATAGCTCTTAAACTTCTGGTAAGGTGACCATATGTCTCAAGTTTATTTTCTCTTCCTTTTCCCACCACCACCAACTTCCTCATAGTCACACTTGACGAATGACCTAGCTTTTTATTTCGCTAAGAAATCTCAAGTATGTGCAAAATCTCTTAGGCTAGAAAGAACTTGATGTCTTCAAGTGTCTGAGAAACCTTTAGGCCTAGAATATGGTGGGAAAAACAAGAGTAGGGTGTGATTCTGACTTTGGAGCAAGAGTCAGGGTCTAATAGACCTGACTTTAAATGAGGCATGTGGCCCGCCGGCTGCGAGTTTGACATGCTTGGTTGGTGCTGGAACTTTCATTTGTTTTTCAACATATATTTACTGAACATTTATAGTAGATCAGGTGCTGCTCTGATAAAGGAGACATAATAGTGAGCAAGAGTTGGGGAGATTCCTGATTCTAGTTGGGAAGAGTAAGGCAATAAATGAAAAAACTTTTTATACATGTCAATCATATCTCAAAAAAGTGGCTAAAATATAATAAAAGTAAATAAAGATAATTTCATAAGTGCTGTGATCTCAAAAGGAAATGAAGAAGGTGATGTATTAGCAAGTATGGGTTAGCAATTTAGGATGGGGAGCGGAGGTATCTATTTAGCTGGTGCAGTTAGAGGAAGTATCTCTATGGTGGTATCAGTTGTGATTTAAATGAGGAGAAAAAGTCAATATGTGATGAATAAGAACATTTCAGAAAGACCCCTGTGAACAGGCCCCTTCATTAAGTGATATTGGCATATGTAAAGGAGAGAAGAAAAGCAAATATGACTGAGTTATTGTAAACCTTGAGGAGTGAGATAAGAGATAAAGTAAACAAGAGCCATGTGATGCAGAGTATGACTAATGATAGAAAAATTTGGACATTTTTCAAAGTGCAAAGAGGAGCATGATTGTAAGCTGGAGAGTGTCATGTTCTAAATTATTCTTCAAAAAGACTACTTTGTTTGGTAAGTAGAAAATGAAATGTAAGAGACTGAAAGTAAAAACAAAAAGACTGTTAGGAAGTGTTTGGTAGTTCATGCAAGAAAACAATGTTGGATTATATTCTAAAGGTAGAGGTGGTGGCAGAAGAAATGTACTGCTTGGGATGTATTTTGGAATACACTCAGAGGAGTTGCTGATAAAATGGAAGTAGGAATTGAAACAAAGAGAGAAATCAAAGATAGGAGGCTGCTTTGCCGAGGGATATCAGAATGATCTTATTTTAAATGAATTAAGCTTACAATTATTTTTATTCATACAAGTAAGAAACTCAGTTGGCATTCAGATTTTGAAGCTAAAGTTTAAGGTTTTGGTTAGGATAGAAGCAATGTGCATTAATTGATGAAATAAAATTATTGTGGAACTCAATAAGAGGAACCAAAAGGACAAAAGCATTGAGCCTAGAGGCTTTTCATCATTGTTTATTGCTCTACAAATATTTATGAAGTTCCTACTATGAATCAAGCATATTCCTATGTTAATGAAATATACCATTTAAAAAATAAACAAAACTCTACTTTTATTGATTTATATTATTTAAGAGTAAGAAAAATATGATTCAATATAACAAATAAATTATATAATAAATTAAAACTGGTAAGTAGTAATGCCAAATGCAGCAAAGTAAATAGGATCAGGCATACCAGGGTTGGAGGAGGTGCAGTTTTATATTGTGTGTTCAGGGTAGCCCTCTTTGAGGTGATATTTAAATATAGGTTTGAAGAAGGGGAGGTAAGTCAAGTAGATAATTGACAGGAGAATAATGCATGTGAAAGGAAAGCTAATGAGTAGGTCCGATAGTGGGAGATTACCTAAGGTGTCTGAGGGACAGTGAGAAGTCCAGTGTGACAAGTGAAAAATGATCAAGGAGAGTGATTGGACAAGAGAACAGGGTTAAAAAAGGAAGACAAATGAAATAGATTACTGATATATTTTATGACCTCTGCTTTACTGCTGAATGAGATGGGCAGCCACTGGATGTTTGTTAAGCAGAAGTTTGACATGATTTTGCTTAAGTATTAAATTGTCATTTTATTAACTTTAATTTAAAAGAAACTTGGGAGTTTTAATTGGTACAAAGAGACCTGTATTCTGGGAAATAAGTAAATGTTGCTCAGATAATGGTGATAACAAATAAAGTAGTGAGAAAGAGATCCTAGATGTTTTGTAGGTAAATTCTTAAACATTTCAGGTCATTTGAGCTGGAAAATTGGAAGAATGCAATTGAAATAAGTCTGTTTAACTTGAAATGCCTATCAGATATTCAAGAATAGATTAAAAATAGGTATTTGATAATATGAGTCAATTCTCTAGGCCAGGAAAGAGATGTAGGTGGAAAATGTAAACCTTTTAGTGATGCTTTAAGTCATGAGACATAAAAGAAATAACTAGGGAATAAGTGTATATGGGAATTATAATGTGACCAAAGACTGAGGTTGAGGATTCCAATATAAAGTGATCTGAGAGAAGTCGAGGAACAAGTGACTGAAAATAAGAGGTGTGGTGCTCCACTGGCTTGGCTCAGGGGTTGAGTGTCGACCTATGAACCAGAAGGTCACGGTTTGATTCCTGGTCAGGGCACATGCCCCGGTTGTGGGCCCGATCCCCAGAGTAAGGTGTGTAGGAGGCAGCCAGTCAATGATTCTCTCTCATCATTGATGTTTCTAGCTCTCTCTCCCTCTCCCTGCCTCTCTGAAATCAATAAAAAAAAATCTATATATAAATAAAAGAGGTGTGGTTTGTGGTATCCAAATTAAATAAGTAAATCACCAAAAAGGGATGATCTACTGGGTTAAATGCTTCTTATAAATTAAGATGAGGGCTGAAAATGAGTTCAGTATTGATATGAATAAGCTGTTGGTGACATTGGTGAGTACAGTTTCAGAGATGTTTTAATGAATAAAGCCTTAGTGGGATGACTTTAAGAGAATAAGAGGCAGCACCATAACAACTCTTGAACATTACTGCAAAAAAGACCTAAGAAACATGCCAGGAGTTGGTATGGGAAGTGAGGTAAACGAAAGTGATGTTTTTTTAATGGGAAAATAATAGCATACTATATGCTGAATCAAATAATTTGATAGAGAGGAATAATTCTTTTTGAGTAGAAGATTAGACATTTGAGGGGAGATAGGGCTACAGTTAAAAATCTGAGTGACTTCAGAGGTTAATTAAATGTATAAATTGTCAGGACACTTTTTAATTAAACTTATTGGTATGACATTGGTCAACAAGATCATATAGGTTTCAAGTGTACATTTTTTATGGTACATAATCTATATATTGCATAGTGTGCCTACCACCCAAAGTCAAATATCTTCTATCACCATATATTTGTCCCCCTTTACCTTTTACTAACTCCCTCCCTCCTATTCTCTTCCCTCTGGTAGCCACCATACTGTTGTGTCTATGAGTTTCAGTTTTATATCCCACATATGATTAAATCACATGGTTCTTAGTTTTTTCTGACTGACATTTCACTTAGCATAATAATCTCAAGATCCATCCATGTTGTTACAAATGGCAGTATTTTATCTTTTCATTTTTATTTTAAATTTACTTATTCATTTATTTAAAATATATTTTTATTGATTTCAGAGAGAAAGGGAGAGAGAAAGAAAGAGAAACATCAATGATAGGAGAGAATCATTGATTGGTTGCCTCCTGCATGCACCCCACTGGAAATTGAGCCTGCAACCTGGGCATGTGCCCTTGACTGTACTTGAACACGGGACCATTCAGTCTGCAGGTCGATACTCTATCCACTGAGCCAAACTGGCTAGGGATAATTTTATTTTCAATTGCTATGTAGTATTACATTAATTTCAGGTGTACAACATAGTGAGTCAACATTTATATACCTTATAAAGTAATCAGCACAATAAATCTAGTAACTATCTGTCTAAGATGCCTAAAGTAACCATTGTTTTAATTGTTAAACATGTGGGGGCAGGAGAGTGTGAGGCATCTGTAATACTATTAGCAATAAAAATAAATATATTAAAAAACAAATAAATAAAAGAAAAAAATTAATCATGCTACTAATGTGAAATTAGGAAATTTTTAAAATAGTAGTATTTTTTCAATATACTTTATTTCTTTTAAAAACTTTATTAAATTTATTGGAGTGACACTGGTTAATAAAATTATATAGGTTTTAGGTTTACAATTTTATAACACATCATCTATATATTGTTTTGTGTGTTCACCCCCCCCCCAGTCAAGTCTCCTTCCATTTATCACCATTTATCACTGCTACATCCTCTTCTACTTCCCTCAACCTCCATTTCCTCTGATAATCATCATATCACCATATTGTTTCTGTGTGTTTGAGGTTTTTTTATTCTTAATCCCTTCACCTTTTTCACCCAGCCCTGCAACCCCCTCCACTCTGGCAGCTGTCAGTCTGTTCTCTGTATCTATGAGTCTGTTTCTATAGACTCATACTGCAAATAATACTGTGATGAACATAAGGGTACATATATCTTTGTGAATAAATGTTTTCAAGTTTTGGGGGTTAGTACCTAGAAGAGGGATTGCTGGGTCATATGGTAACTCTATTCTTACTTTTTTTGAGGATCCGCCGTACAGTTTTCCATAGTGGCTGTACCAGTTTACATTTCCACCAGCAATGAAAGAGTGCTCCTTTATCTTTTTTAAAATTTATTGATTTCAGAGAGGAAGGGAAAGGTAGAGAGAGATAGAAAAGTCAATGATGAGAGAGAATCATGAATCGGCTGCCTCCTGCATGACCCCCACTAGGGATCGAGCCCACAACCTGGGCATGTGCCCTGACCGAGGCTGAACCGTGACCTCCTGGTTCAAAGGTCAATGCTAAACAACTGAGCCATGCCGGCTGGGCTGCTCCTTTTTCTTCACAAACTTTCCAACACTTGTTATTATCTGTCTTGTTAATAACAGCTATTATAACAGGTGTGAGGTGGAATCTCATTGTACTTTTGATTTGCATACTCCTAACAGCTATTGAAGTTGAGCATCTATTCATATATCTTTTGGCCACTTGTATGTCTACTTGAGAGAGGTTTCTGTTAAAGTCTCCTGCCCTAATTTTAATTGGATTGCTTATATGTTTGATGTTGAGTTACATGAGTTCGTTATATATTTTGAATATTAGCCCTTTGTCAGACCAACCAACTGAATGGTAGGTGATATTTGCAAACAACTGCGCAGGATACTTTTGATGTGTCATCTGAGTTTTATCTCATTGAATTTAAATTCAAAGCAATAATGTTACTTCTGCAGCTATCTCTACCATTGTTAAGTTGCTTAAATAATGTTACAGAGTGAGAAAACACTTGGGATTACTGGTTATAGGATTTCCCAATTAAAATAGAGAATTGTAACAGAATTAACGATATTTGATGTCGTGTGATTAGTGTTGGGCAATGTGTTATTAACTATATAAGGGCAGGAAGAGATATTCATCATGTAGATAGATCAATTAATTGGAAGTTTCAAAATATTTTGTATAAAATAGGGAAATTGGTCAATACAGGAAGGAGCTGGTAGTCTGATTAAGATGTTTATAATTGAGATTTTAGATGTTGCAGATATTGGTGGTAATGTCAAAAAAGAACATTCTGAGAAATTACAATTGATGGGAAGAAAAATCACTTGGGGTCAGAGAGTCATAAAGTAAGATTCAGTAGAGTTGAACATATCATACTTGTGGCTGTTTTTGTCTCCAGATGATGCTTGGAATAATTGTGAATAGAGTGATCATAAAAAAAGTGCCAGATTCTGTGAATAAAGAGGAGTATTCAGAAAGTTGATAGGTAACCACAATGAAAGACAAAAGGTAATAGTGTATGGAGGAATACATTTAAAAATATTAGACTTTAAAAAAATATATATTTTATTGATTTTTTAAAGAGAGGAAGGGAGAGGGATAGAGAGTTAGAAACATCGATGAGAGATAAACATTGATCAGCTGCCTCCTGCACACCCCCCACTGGGGATGTGCTTGCAACCAAGGTACATGCCCTTGACTGGAATTGAACCTGGGACCCTTCAGTCTGCAGGCTGATGCTCTAATGCACTGAGCCAAACTGGTCAGGGCATTACACTTTTTGAATTAGAAATAAAGAGAAACGTGAAAACAACAGCAGTGGGGAACACATAGGATATGATACCACCTTCAGACTCAGAAGTACATGTTATAGAAAAAGAATATTCTTTGCTTAAGAGGGATGCTGGAGGGGAAAATACCTTCAAGGCATAAGCAAGATTAGATTCTTGTAAATCACATTGAATTTACAGAATAAAATAAAAATAAGAGTCAGGGTGAAGACTTGAGAATTTTTTCAGTGAGTGGACTGAACAGGGAAGGGAGGCATGATAAGATTGATGCAGACTGTTTCCTAATAGTTCAAAAGGTTGACCAGTGTATTTAAGTGAAATTCTATTACTTTTTACACTGGACATCCCCAAATTGGTTAATATAGGCCAAAGTTTCAACTCTTTTATACATTGAGAGTTTTAAGGGCATAAGTTTCCAGATACTCAACTTCTTTGGAAAATGGATGTCGAGAAAATGGCTTTAGTCAAAGTATCATGTTGGTTCTCACTTCTCATCCTTTATCAAAATCACTTTAATATATATCCTCCAAGCTAAATGTTTGTGTCTTTTGTTTTCCTTAATAGGAAAGGGTTTGTTTGTGTAGTTTTTAAAAGAATATTGTAGCATTCACAGGTATGAAAGTACTTTAGCATTTGGATTCCATTGCTTATCATTTTAAAAGGAAAATCATGGTTTTATTTTGCAAATTTGGCAGTATATTCATAGTTGAAATTGTGTCATTGCTCTTAAGTAAACTTGAAAATTTTAAATATAAGAAGGCACCTTAAAATGTTTAAGGAAGTACTGAGGATTAAAACAAACAAACAAACAAAAAAGAAAGTTAGCAAGTATATGACCAGAAATGTTTAAACAGTATTGATAACAGGCAATTATAAAATACTTTGAACTTATACTGAAAACCATAAAATATTTTTAATAAAATATTCATGATTATTGTATTTATACAAATGGTGTGCTACACAAATCATTCTTAATTTTATAGGAAACAAAAATAAAATTAAAAAAATAAATTTTGGAAGTTATGCTTCTATCCACAGCCTGTCACTACAACCATGAAATCTACTTGACATGACAGAAAGAAAACATTCTTTTGAATTGGTAAAAGCAAACATATTACAGTGTGCGCATGTGTGATAATTTTAGTTTTAGTTCTAACAAACATATGTGATGTACTTGATATGTGAAATATCAATCAATATATATTAATTCTGTGAGCATAAATTGTTGGCATATTCCCCCCTTACACTTGGAGGATACATTCAAAGGCTCCCACCCATAATGACTGAAACCACAATATCAAGCCTTATATATACTATGTTTTTTTTTCTATATATACATAACTATGAGAAAGTTTAATTTATAAATTAGGTCCAATAAGAGATTGACACCATAACTGATAATAAGATAGAACAATTATAACAGTATACTGTAATGAAGGTGGCATTATTAAGTAAAATAAGGGTTGCTTGAACACAAAGGCTGCAATACTGCCACAGTGGGTCTGATAATCCAGAGGACTGTAAGTGACTAATGGGCAGGGAGCACATACAGTTCGGATACTCTGTACAAAAGGGCGATTCATGTCCTGGCCAGGACAGAGCACGTCGGTGCGAGATTTTATCATGATACTCAGAATGGTGTGCAATTAAAAACTTATGAATTATTTACTTATGGAATTTTCTATTTAATATTTTTGGACTTTGGTTGAGACCCCAGAAAGCGAAACTGCAGATAAAGGGGGAATATTGTAGCAAAATGTCCTCCATGATCTTTGCTGTGACTCTTATTAGAGTTCCCCATATTCCAAAAGCCAAAACTGTCACACTTTTATCATGCTTACCAAGCTCACAATCATGGAAGATTTATGTTTTAAATGTGCACAAAATTATAACAAGACTAGGGGCCTGGTGCATGAAATTCCTGCATGGGTAGGGTCCCGAGGCCTGGCCAGCAATCAGGGCCGATTGGGGCCATCCAGCTGCCAGCCGGGGCCGGCCTTCATTCCACGCCACCCCGTGGTGGTCAGTGCACGTCATAGGGAGCGATCGAACTCCTGGTCTCCCGGTTGAACTCCTGAAGGGACATTTCGCCTTTTATACATATAGATTGCCAGTACCTCAATATTTTAGAAGTAGAAGATTAGGAGGGCTATAAAAAGGAAAAAAATAAGTTTCAGGTTAGTAGTTTAAACAAAGAAGAAAACTCAAGCTTAAAATATGCAGGAAAAATCAGAAAACATAGAATGTAGTTTTTGTGTCAAACATCAGTAAAAATTTATTATTTGATTATTCTGTATTTGGGTGCTAATAATGATGACCTCAAGCCATCATAAAAGCTTAAATTATGTTAATTGTTTTCTGTTTTAGATAGCAAATCATTATAAAATATGCTATAAAATAATCAAAAGAATTATGTTTTTTAAAATGTTTTTGCTGAAAGGCTCAAACTTTCATTAGCTGTCATATTTGCTATTTTGATACACTACAATGCTCAACAATATCAGGTCAAGCAGACATTATTTTACCAGTTTCAAGATACATGGAGCTCATTATATCTTAACATACTTGAATGGACATTTTTACTTCAAATTTATTTAATGAAAAGCACAAGTTTCAGGAGCTTTTTAGAATTGCCTGACAAGAGAGTGCTTGACATTTATAGCATAAGATAATTTTACTGCAAAAGATGACTGTTTTCTCATATTTCTGAGATTGCACATTTTCTTAATTAGCAAATCCATTTGATGTCAAGTAAAAATGATTTACATATACAATTGATCTTTAATAGTATAGATTTAAGATAGTTTTATGTTAACAGACTGTTTGGGCTAATACAATCAGGAATGGATAATTCTACTCTACCATTTATCAGATATCCAGATATCTTTTTTTTTTTACTCTTTATTGATTCAAGTATTACATATTCTCCTTTTTCCCTTATTGACCTCTCCCTGGCCACTCTCACTCCGCAGCACATGCCCTCATCCCCCATTTATCAGATATCCAGATATCTTTTATTTCTTCCTGTATATGAAAGAATGCAACATTAAGACTAGCTATGTATGTATAAGTATTACAGAATTTAAGAAAAATTTTTACATTTATTTTTAAAAATTTATCTTTATTGTTGAAAGTATTACAGATATCAGCCTCCCCACCATTTACTCCCTCCTCCTCACTCCTACTTCCTTTCAACGCACCTTTGTCTGTGTCCATGGGTTATGCATATAAGTTCTTTGGTTAATCTCCCCTCCCCCACCTCCTTCACCTCCTTCCTCTTCCCTCTGAGAATTGTCAGTCTGTTGCATGCTTCCATGCCTTTGGATCTATTTTGTTTGCCAGTTTGTTTTGATCATTAGATCCCACCTGTAAATGAGATCATGTGATATTTGTCTCTCTCTGACCGGCTTATTTCACTTAGCATAATACTCTCTAGGTCCCTTCACGTTGTTTCAAAGGGTAAGAGAAAACAACAAGTGCTGACAAGGATGTGGATAAAAGGGAACCCTAGTACACTGCTGGAGGGAATGCAGACTGGTACAACCACTATGGAAAACAGTGTGGAGTTTCCTCAAAAAAAAAAAAAAATGGAATTGACATTTGACCCAGTGATCCCACTTCTAGGAATAAATCCTAAAAAGCCTGAAACACCATTCAGAAAGAATAGATGCACCCCTATTTTTATAGCTGCGTTATTTACAATAGCTAAGATCTGGAAACAGCCCAACTGCCCATTAGTAGATGAGTGGATAAAAAGCTGTGGTACATTTATACAATGGAATACTATGCAGCTGTAAAAAGAAATATCTCTTACATTCATTTTTAATCAATTATATCTGATTTATGTTGAGATAACCTATTTAAACACAACAATTTAACAACAAAAAAACTCAATACAACTGTGTAAAGTTCTCACCAATTACACAGAGCTAAATATAAAAATAAATATACAAGACATGAAGCAGGATATATATCAGATATCTTTTTAATTTGTAATTTTATCTTAATATTAAAATTAGATTAGCTTTTATATATTCTCAAGGGAGACTAAAGATCAAATGTATAAAGCTCTAAAGACATATTTTATTATATTTAAAGAAAGATCAATCTAAAGTAACAACTATTTTGACTTTAATAACAAACATAAAATATTTTAAATGTCAGCCTGAACAGTCTCTAGAAGCAGTCACACATTTAGTGAAGTAGTTATTAAGAGACAAAACAAAACAGAAAACAAAAATAAAATTTCCGTTAAGTAAATCCAATTCAGTGCCCCGAATAAAACTCCACAGAGACATTGGAAAAATCTTATCCACCAATCCTGATAATAGAGAACACAATATAATCTTGTGGACATATGTCTTCACTAACATATTTAATATAAATATAGTAATGATTTTTGTACAGATATTTCCCATAATGTCTCTGATCAAAGGCCAAAAGCACAACCACATTTCCTCAAAGCAATTCTAAAAGTGGCCAAAACAGGTTAGTTACATTGCTGAGTGCCACAACATTATTAGTATATAAGTGATTAAAAATGGTGGTTACCCTGTACATCCTTCAGAAATCCCTTCAAAATAGCTATTTCTTCCAATATAACTTTAGATAAGAATTAGGCAGCACAGCCTTGGTGGTTTGGCTCAGTGGGTACCACGAGGGCCTGTGGACTGAAGGGTCCTGAGTTCGATTCTGGTCAAGGGCACATGTCAAGGTTGTGAGGTTGATCCCCAGTAGGGGGTGTGCAGGAGGCAACCAATCAATGATTCTCTCTCATCATTGATGTTTCTATCTCTCCCTCCCTCTCCCTTTCTCTATGAAATCAATAAATGTATATATTTTTAAAAAAGAATTAGGCAGCACAGAGTATAGGGTTATATTATCTGGGATAAATATCTGGAGTACAAATTTGATGCAGATTAAAGTCAGGTCCATATGTTTTTCCAATTAATGAAGCATCGTACACAAAAACTTTATTGTATAAACAGAGAATGAAGTGGACCAAGCAAGGACTTGTGGATGGGGCTGAAACATTCCTGAAGAATAGAGTCCTTGGAGTTTTTGTTCTAAATCACAATAATAAATAGAGCAGAGCTAAGCAGGTGTTCAATTTTGTGAAGAACATATAATGAATTGTTTGAGATAGCAATGGCCAATCTCATTAAATATCAAATCAAAATATATCCATTTTAACAAACTAATTTCCTTTTGATTCATTACATATATATATATATATATATATATATATATATATATATATATATATATATATATCACAGGAATAGATGAGTTATTTTTCTATGAAAAGATGTTAGTTCTAAGATTATTAATTAAAAGGTCTGCCACAATTTTGATGACTTAGGTTTGACAATAACAATTCTGAAGTCATTCTCTTACAGTAATTTAGTAGTTGGGTCACTTGACTTTTGAAATCATACCTAATTCAAATAAATAAAGTGATATCATTAGAATGTTGCCCATTCTCTAGTACTATAAAGAAACAGAGAGCTTATTCAAGAAGTTGTGAAAAAAATAAATGTACAAATGGGTAAGGGAGAGCCAAATTAAGGACAATATTACAACCGAAGAAATTTTCCAGAACATGTTTCTGTCAAGATTGCAGTCATTTGCTTTTGGTTTTTTTTAAGGACCACTAACAAGATGAAATATAGGAAATATGTAGAATATGGGTTTATTTAAATTCTACATCATAAAAGTGAGGGCCAAGAAAATATTGGTAAGTTCCTAAAATATACAATTACATGTGAATCCTCCATTATTTTTCTATATATGACTTTTAGTAGAATATGAATGATTATTAATATCTAGAATCCACCTCTCCTTATGTAGAATAATTAACTAAAACCACAGAATTACAACTTTATGAAGAAAAATTACACATTTAACATAATAACTAATAATAGGTTTATATTAGGTTGTCATTTAAAAATGGCATTCTGAATCCAAGCGATCAAATCATGAACTTATGTATTAACTAGAGGCCCAATGCATGACATTCATGCACTGGGGGGAGTCCCTCATCCTGGCCTGAGACCTATTGCAGTCTGAGACCCCCAAGGGGTCCTTATTGCTGCTGCAGAGGTGGAAGAGGCTCCCGCTAGCGCCACTGTGCTCCCCAGCCTTGAGCCCAATTTCTGGCTGAGCAGCGCTCCCCCTGTGGGAGTGCACTGACCACCAGGGGGCAGCTCCTGCACTGAGCTTCTGTCTCCTGGTGGTCAATGCATGTCATAGCGACCAGTTGTTCTGCCGTTTGGTTGATTTGCATATTAGGGTTTTATTATATAGTATAAAAACTCTTAGAAATACTGTTGAGGTGACATTTAAACAAGAAAGCCAGAAAATATTAAAAAGTTGTCTCTATTTTGAACTTTGTCAATAATAATATATGAGAGATATTTTTACATACAAGACAAAATGTTTGTTGTAATTTAAAACATTTAGAGGTGTTGACTTGCATACATATATGAAGCAAAGAATAAATCTTTATGTGTCAATCTGTATTTTGGTTTCAATAAGCTCCTTCACAAAATGTAAGTTGCAAAAAATATTCCTATCTTTCCTTATAAATTATTAACACCAGCTAATATTATAAGAACTCAGCTGTGAATTTTCTATGGAAATGATAATATTCTAATATAATTTAATTTGTTTTTAAAAATTCACATATTTATTTAAATTGCATTTTTGCATCCTCTATATTTTCTCCCTGAAATGAATATGGTGTGTGTGTGTGTGTGTATAAGTGTTATTGAAACTACCTCAAATTCTTGTCTACACAGGTATAAGAAAAATGAGCCTCAGGTTTTTATAAACACAGATGTGATGAAATTAGCTACTTTATCAACAATGTTTTGATAGGAGCTGTAAGACAGATATTTTTCCCAAGGCGTCCAAAATGTTGTTTTAAGACATACTCAGCTATGCTTTCATTAAATTTGTTATATAAGAGTACTTATATCATTAAAAAGATGCTATAATCGTAAGTAAAAAAAAAAATAGCTCATGAAACAGAATGCCCATTATGATTATCATTTTAAAATTATTATTTTAAAAGTATACCTATAAAATTATAAACTGAATTTATAAAAATAATTATTTCTGCATGGTGAAATTACAATAATTTTTTCTGTCAAATTTCTTGTATTTTTACAAAATATACCCAATAAGAACTTATAGATTATTAATAGAAGAGGAAGTAAATGTTAGTGATTTTAAATGTTACCAAAGTTAACATTTTTTTTTACTTCATATGTACTGCATCTCATGTATAATCATGAGTGTAAATCCCAATTAAGTTTTCTCCAAATAGTGAAAAAAAGAAAGAAATAGCAATCAGAAATGCACAGTTTTTATTTAATCTATGACACCACAACAAAAAATAGAAATAATAATTTCTTCCCACTTTGTACCATGGGGTGTAGTTCTATATTAACAGATTTTGCATGTAAACATAGTGAATTCTCTTTTATATTAACACAATTCACTGTAGTTTTTAAGCCTGTGGAATCTGCCTGACTTGGGCTAAAACTAGATTTTATCAATACTACCTTTGTGGCCCTAGCAAATCCCTTAACTACTTTATTTATCACTTGTAAAATGGGAATAATGGTAGAGTTGTTGGGATTACATGAGTGAATACAAGTAAATCCCTTAGTTGGCACAGTGACTGGCAAATTGTGAATGCACAATTCACAATTATTAGTATTATGTTTATTTTTTTGTTCTTGCTGCTGTTTTTGCTTTTATTTTCTGTCCCTAGTACAATGAACCAAAATTAATCTTTCCTTTGCTCAATATCCAGTTATTTCTGCTAGGACTTCTTTTCACTTTTGACATTCAAATATTCTCAGATTTATTCAAAGTTTGAACAAACAAATAAAATAACAACAGAAGTGTATCTATGACCACTGTGAGCCAGGAATAACAAAAGCACAGCCTTATATTAAACTAGAGGCCCGATGCATAAAATTCGTGTAAGAGTAGGCCTTCATCGCTGTGGAGGCTGCCTGGATCCCTCCCTCGCAGCTGTGGCGGCTTCCTCGATCCCACAGCTGCAACCCCGGCTTTGTCTGGAAGGACGTCCGGTCAAATTAGCATATTATGCTTTTATTATTATAGATCATATTCTCTATAAAAATAGTATTATCCTCATCTATAGACGGGTTAATTGTGGAAGTAACAGGTTAGGAATTGCCCAGTGTCATATTATAATTGGCAGAGTCAGGATTTGTTCTCTTGAGTTCTATTTCTTTAAACACACACACACACACACACACACACACACACAAAACCACACATGCACACACATATGTACGCACACGCACAAGCACACAAGTGCACACACGCACACATACAGCCTATAGAAACAAACTAAAAACCATATCCACTATCTTTATTACAGTAATGGCAAAATATTTACAGTCAACCTAAGGATTAAAAACAAGAGGAATGATAACAAATCATTGGACATGAATACTATAGAGTTACTTTAAAATTATTAAATAATAAAAGTGTTTGGATTGGCATAAGCCTCTGTGACATTTCATTGGCTAAACAAGCATGTTGCTAAACAATATAATATAAATAAATCTATTAAAGCATGTATATATATGCGTATATATATATAAATTATCTCGAAGAATTCTAATTGTTAAACTTGGTAATGAGGCAGGGCAAAGAAAGGGTGGTGAAGGTTTGACTTCCTTTTTACATTTACAAAGAACACTCATTACTATGAACTTAAAATAATAACTTTTTAATTATATTTGTACAATATTTGCTTTTATACTTGTTAAGGCATAAAATTCTGGGTGGTTTTGCTCATGGAATCCACATAGAGTCTTAATTGAAAAGTATCAACTATATTCAACTTAGCCATTCATAATTGCAAGTTCCTAAGTAACTACATAAAAGTAAACAAACAAAGCTATAAACTCTGTCAGATTGGTTGTTAAAGTGCAAAGTAGTCATCACTTCCTTAGATGAAAAATCATTTTTGAGAGTAAAGCCAAGATTATGTTGTAGATTAGCAATGTTATGATGATGGAAGAGAAGATACTGCAATGTTTCAATGTTTATTTATGAGAATAAAACTTTTTACTGGCTTAATTGTGCTTATATATCATGTGTATTACTTTTCTTCTGTTGGTATTCATTGGGAGAAAAGGTTATACTTGATATTACTAATTTATTGGCAAGAAAGCCCTTTAATATCTTTCTATTTTTTATATCATTGCCTCCAATTCATGAGATGTTGCACAATCTGAGGTATTAAAATCCTAATTCTTTCAATTATTTACATATTTTTTTACCTTAGATAAATTCATTTGCTGTCTCTATTCATAGCATTAAAATGAAGACAAATGTTTTAACTTAAAAGTGTTTTTTTTTCTGGATAATATCTATAGTGATTATGAAGCACATTTAGAGCACAATAAAGTTGAATAACTATTTTCATTGTAACCATTTTCCTCAGGTTACCTAACACATCAGGGAGCAAATCAATATCCTTATTCAATTTCATTTTCCACTTTCACACAGCACAAATGCTTACACATATGTTTATTTCATGATTTATACAAAAGAAATGATACTAATTACCTAACATTTTATCTCTTTATCTGGAAAAGCAATCAGACCATTTATGTGCTAGTATTTTCCCTTAACAAACAATTGCTGTGAAAGCTTTACTAGTTTGGTGTTCCTTTCTGAGAATTCTGTTCAGTGACCCCTCAAATATATTTTCTGGTGTGCTAAAGTATTATCTATATTATTTCTGATTTCAAATGGCTTTTTTGTTTGTTTATTGTCTCATTTGTTTTTATCACCAAAATTTAAATATATATTTATAAGATATATTAATCACATTACTAATTAATTATGTGGTTGTAGATAAAGAGAATGCTCAAATGACATCAGAATACACATGATACAAGTGAAAAAAACATAATACAAGTGTTAAATAATTCAAATAATTTTAAGGCATACTTATACAAAGTGATCTTGATGCATCCTCAATCTCTACTATTAATTTCAATTGCATATTAAGTATTTTATAAGTCAAGAGCTTTAAAAGGCAAATCTATTATTAAACCACTTTATTTCTAAATTAATATTTGATGTAATTAAATTTAAAATTAATAACCCACATTTTATTAACCCTTAACTTTAAGAAATGCTTACATTTTCATATTTAACACTAAGTAATGCTCTTACCCAGTTGTACCTGTTATTCTAATAATATTGAAAAATATTAAAATATTCAATGTTACTTATTCCAAAACTTGGAAAACTCAAGTTTATTATTAAATTTCCTCACACAATAAATAAGGAGTACATATTTTGTATAAAATTTACAAGAATAAGATATCAAAGTGTCTTTAAATAATCTCTGTGCAATATTAAATACACACAATTTGTTGTTTATTTTTCAACTAAAATCTGAAGGAAACATTTTGACATTGAAATCACTACGGTAGTTTATAATTATAGCTAATATGCAGGATTTTCATATAATTATAGGCAATTTACACCAGTGATATATTATCCAAATGATTATTAAACTTATTCCTAAACTAACACAGACTCTTAATATATGAGCTTGAAATATTTCACTATCTTTTCATTTATAGGCACACATACCATCTGGTTATTCAAAATTCCCATTAGGATAGTTATTAGACAACTAAAAGTCAGCCTCTCCTTCTCACCCTCCCAAATCTGCTTTGGCATGAAAATTAATTCAGTAATTTTAAATTAAAGTTAAATACTTAAAAAAAATATTAGTTTGGTTAATTTTATGTGTTAATTGGGATAGGCTATGAAGCACAGCTATTTGGCCAAATATTTGTCTAGTTGTTGCTGTGAAGGTATTCTTAAAGATGTGGTTAACTTTTATTTATTCATTTATTTTTATTTCATAAACTTTTTTATTTTAATTATTAGTTTTTTATGTCTTTATTGTTGAAAGTATTACAGATGATCCCCCGTCCCCTCCATTGCCATGCTCCACCCAGATCCCACCTAACCCCAGGCCTTCACCACCCCATGGGTAATGTATATATGAGTTCTTTGGCTAAACCCTTCCAAAATCCCCTTGCCTCTGAGATTGTCAGTCTGTTCCATGTTTTCATGGCTCTGGTTCTATTTTATTCATCAGATTATTTTTTCCATTAGATTCCTTGTTCATTTATTTTTATTTTTAGATTCCATTGTTAGATATGCATTCATTGACATTTTATTGTTCATCTTTTTTATCTTTTTTATCTTTTCCTCCTCCTCCTCCTCCTCCTCCTCCTCCTCCTCCTCCTCCTCCTCCTTCTTCTTCTTCTTCTTCTTCTTCTTCTTCTTCTTCTTCAACAACAACAACAACATACAATCCCAAACTGATGGTACATTGAGTGGTGATGAATAACAAGGGAGATGAAGTAATAGCTGTGGCAATAAACACATCAGGTCATGAAGACTCTTTAATGTTTCTTGTAATACTGTTTTGGTAGCAATGACCCCGTTACCTTTTTCTTGTCTGGGAAACTCTTTATCTGAACTTCAATTCTAAATGATAGCTTGCTGGGTAGAGTAATCTTGGTTGTAGGTCTTTGTTTTTCATCACTTTGAATATTTCTTGACACTCCTTTCTGGCCTATAAAGTTTCTGTTGAGAAATCAGCTGACAATTGTATGGGCACATCCTTAGAACTAAAAAATGCAGTAGGTAACTAATTGCTTTTCTCTTGTTATTTTAAGATTCTCTCTTTGTCTTTAACCTTTGGCATTTTTGATGTGGCTTGGTGTAGGCCTCTTTGTGTTCCTCTTGTTTGGGACTCTCTGCACTTCCTGGACTTGTATGTCTATTTCTTTCATCAGATAGGGGAAGTTTTCTATCATTATTTCTTCAAATAGGTTTTCACCAATATCTTGCTCACTCTCCTCTCCTTCTGGCACCCTCATAATGTGAATATTGTTAAGCTTGAAGTTGTCCCAGATGCTCCTTATACTATCTTCATATTTTTGGTTTCTATTTTCTTTTTGCTCTTCTAATTGGGTGTTTTTTGCTTCCTCATATTCTAAATCGCTGATTGATTTTTGGCATCCTCTATTCTACTGTTGATTCCTTGTAAATTATTCTTCATTTCAGTTGGTGTATCCTTAATTTCTGACTGGTCCTTTTTCATGTCTTTGATATTTTCACTAATTTCCTTAAAAGTCTCATTAAAATGATTGACATTCTCACTAAGATCCTAGAAGCTTTCATTAAGATCCTTGAATAACTTTATAACCATTATTTAGAACTCTGTATCTAGTAGTTTGCTTGCTTCCATTTCATTTAATTCTTTTTCTGGAGATTTCTTCTGTTCTTTCATCCAGAGATGTTTCTTTGTTTCTGCATTTTGGCTGCTTCCCTGTGTTTGTTTCTATGTGGTAGGTAGAGCTGCTATGTCTCCTGGAACTGGTAAAGTGGTCTTGTGTAGTAGGTGTCCTCAGCCTCCTTAGTCACCTGATCTGGGCACTTTAGGTGCATCTCTGTGTGTGCTATGAGCACAATGTTATTGTAGTTGAGTCTTGATTGCTGTTGGCATCACTGGAAGGAATTGACCCACAGTCCAATTGGCTTTGAGGACCAGGTGGGACTACTGTGGAAGAGCTGCTGTGTAGAAGACATCCTATGGAGCAGGACTTGCTTAAGTGGGGCTTTGGTGCTCACTGAATCTGCCCCTTGAGTGTATCACTTGTGGATGTGTAGAGTTGTAATCTGGCATGGTCTGAAGCTGTCCACTGAGTGCACTGGCTCTGGGGCCTCCCAGGGTATGCAAAGTCATCCACTGCCTGTGCCCTACCTGGGGTCAACCTGCATGAGCTACAGAGTGATCTATAGATGGCTACTACTGTGTTAGGCTTGGAGCTTCCCAGAGAGGTCAAGCTGTGAACCTTGGCAAGCTGCTGCTAGTGCCAGACCTAGGGCCACTTGTCAAGAGGTATGGACCACACTAAGTCCAGTTGCTGCTTATTTGAGAGAATTTAAGAAAGTCTGAAGCCTGAGCCAGAACAGGCCATTCTATGAAAAAGACACTGCAAATAGCTTGGGAGGGGCTGCAAATTGGGTGGGGCAGGATCTCAATGAATTACCAGGAGGGGGTGAACAGTGTGGGCCAGGTTGATGGAGACACATATATGGTTCCTGCCAGTCAGCTATGTGGGGGGAGAGGATCTGGGAGAAAGCTGCCCCCCGAGTTCTTGCCCTGATGCCAGACAATTTAGTTCCTTCCCATGTCCCTGGATCCTTTCAAGCTGCTGTCCCAGTGCTGGAGTCAGAGGGAATGAGTCAGAGGAGGTAAGTCTGTGAGCTAGCCCTTTAAGAGGAGTTGTCTGGGTCTCCAGCAGCCTCCTTGTCACTCAGTTATAATCCCTGCTGGTTTTTATAGCTGAAGTTATGGGGATTTCTCTTCCTGGTTCTGGAACTCTGAGCTGGGGGTCTGGTGTGTGGCTGGGACCTCTTTCTCCTAATTGGGGGGGGGGGCTCCTTAGTCAACATATTCCTCCTGGTTAAAAACACACCACATGTGGGTGCCTGCCCAGCCCATTCTACACCTTTGTCCCTCCTATCAGTCTCTATGTGTTTTCCTATTTACTTCTATAGTTGTAGGACTTCCATTCAGCCAGATTTTAGGTGATTCTAAATGATGGTTGTTCTGTATTTTAGTTGTAATTTTGATGTGGTTGTGTGAGGAACCAAGTTGGCAGTGTAGGTAAACATTGGTTGTGAATATTGATGTTTACCTACACTGCCATCTTGGTTCCTTCTCATGATTAACTTTAAGTAGATTTTAAGTAGAATGGATTATTCTTAATAATATGTATGCACCTCATTCCATCAAATGAAGGCCTTAAGAACAAAGACTGAAGTTTCTTAGGAAAAAGCAATTCAGCCTCAAGATTGAAACATAAAAACCCTGAGCGAGTTTCCAGTCTGAAGGCTTAAGAATCAAGACTGCTACTTCAACTCTCCTTTCAATTTCAAGGCTGCTGAATTGCTCTACATACTACAGATTTGTCACCCCCTACAATCATGTGAACGCATTTTAAAAATAACTCTCTTTCTCTCCCTATCTTTCTCTACACACACACACACACACACACACACACACACACACACACACACAGTTCCCTTTCTCCCTTTTTCTGGAGAACCCTGACTAATACAAGCATTGACTTATTTCTATGAGCTAGTCACTGAGGATGGAGAGATACATATAGCAGGAGTACTTATTCTCATAATTCTAGTGGGGGCAAGTGGCACTAAGTATATCAGGTTATGAAAAGTGTTATAAAATAAATTTTAAGGAAGTAAGAGGTGAGAGAATAAACTGAATTGGAGATGAAGCTTAACTTTCAAATGGTTAGAGAAACCTTCTTTAGGGTTATGACAAAGGCATGGATAATGTGTGGATTTGGGGGGCAGGCTTTGGGGTTAGGGGAGAAGCAAGAGCAGATATAGAAAGAAGCTTGGGACCTTAAAGGAATAATAATAGGCTGATTTGTTTGAAGACGGTACTAAAGAGCAACACTGAATTTAGAGAGCTATGCAGAGACGAGTCAATCTGGCCTACCATAATGGTTAGAAGTTTTGATTTGATTCTAAGCCTTTGGAATCTCTTGAATAGGGGGATGATTTAATCGGAAAACACCAATTACTTAATCATCTCAACATAGAAAAAGCCTATTATGACAGGCAAGCACAAATCAAATTGCAACTGATGAGACCCACTACATGATGAAACTGATTGTATGTTGAGTGGTGATGAATTGCAAGGGAGATGAAGTAATAGCTGTGAAGATCAATGACTCCACTATAAAGAGAGCATAGTCCCACACTGTTACCTTTTCTCAGACCTTCAAATCAGTGAATGATGCCTGGCCTGCTGAATCTATTTACTTGAAGTCCAATCTCAAAAAATAATATTCAGGTGTTATTTCATGTGAACACCCATTACCATGATATTGCTTGTTAGCACTGGGCCTCACCCACAGCTTTATTCTCACCTGTACTTCCTGTTATTTGCCTCTTTCTCTTCTGAATATTCTATTTTGTTCCCACCTCAAATCCTCATACATTTGTGGGAAAATACCCAGTATTTTGAGCATTTTTTGAGCCATTATTTTGAGGAGAAAGAGAAGTTTGATTTTTAAAAAATATAGATAATTATTATTTTTTAAATATATTTTTATTGATTTCAGAGAGGAAGGGAGAGAATCATTGATCAGCTGCATCCTACATGCACTGGGGATTGAGCCTGCAACCTGGGCATGTGCCCTGACTGGGAATCAAACCCTGACGTTCTGATTCTTGGTCAATGCTCAACCACTGAGCCATGCCGGCCAGGCAATAATTCTTAATTTAGTTCTTTATATATAAAAATTCCAATCATGATTCTTCACATAAACTTTATCTTAGATATACTGTGTCTTTGTTACAGTCACAGGTTGGGTTCTTCTGGAAGCCAACTGAGATGAAAGACTACTAGGAACTTCTGCAGAAGATTTATTAGGAAGTACTATTGAAATCAACACCTGTGAAAGGAAGAGAAGGGAAGCAGGCTTGTTTAGAATAAGTTTAGTTGTGATGCATTTTCCAACCATGATCTTGGCTGATCTTTCTGAGTGATCTGAAAGTGGAATAGTCCTTCAAAGTTCAGTTAAGATGGCTTGGCCTTTAAAGCTCCTGGTTGGTCAGTCATTGAGTTTGGGTCACTTTGGAAAGGCAGACTGGAGAGAAGCCTCCTTTTTAGCTAAGGCATCGCAAATAAAACTGAAAACTAATAGATAGTATTCTAGCGTCATTCTCAGCAGTTGAGGTAACACATTCTTCATTCCTGAAAAGAAATCTGAGCATGGCATCATGACATTCACCACAGAGTGGGAAAAGGTGCTAGTGAGGTTACCTATCAGGGTAAATTGTGACCATAATCACTGGAAATAAAGATACGGGATAATGATAGAAATGGAGAACCAATACAGCTCATATTTATAAAATTCAAGAAAAACAAAGAGTTTTATTATGAGAGCTTAAAAACTTTCTATCCTTTTTTTTTCACCTCATGGCTTTTTCTCAAATAATTGGCCTTAACAGATAAGTCAAAAAACCTCAAAATATCTAATCAGGGGTGGGCAAATGTAGGTTAAAGTTGTGAGTATGCAAAAGAGTGTTTATTCTTGTATTATTATTATTTTTTGGAAGTAGCCAAGAAAGGTCTATATTTACAAAATAAAGAAGAAGGAAGAAAGCCCAGAGGGAATAGGAGGACAATGATGGTGGAGGGTCTCAGGAGTCACTATAGTAACCAATTCAAAAGGGAATATTGACCAATCAGAGGGATATCAGGGCACAGGAATTGCAGCCTTTATAAACCATGGAAACAGGAAGTCGGTGGGACCCTTTCCCCCTCCCCACGTGGGAGTCCATTCTGTGGGACTCTTTCCCTCTGCTCACGTGGGAGTCTGTACTTGTTCTTCAATAAATCTCCAAAGTTGCTATCCTCTGTTTGTGCATTCATTCTTAGACTCTGATGGACAAAAAATTCGGGTTCCAGTCCAAAAATTTCATTTCATATCCAAAATTAAACCTAAGGGAATAAGCACAGTGACTTTTATTATACAATCTATTAATGTTTCAGAATTAGAGAGTACAAAAAAAAGGAATCAAGGACCCTGCAAAGTCAATTTAGGTGTTAAAATATAATTAACACAATTGACAGGAAGATCAAATCATGTCTCAAATAAATATAAACACGTTAAGTATTTTCAACAAATTAATTGCTGAATCAAAGAACATTTGAGAAGCTAAAGTTCTTAAAAGATGGCAAAATTGCTAGGTTAGATTAAAAAGCAGATCCTTAATGTTCCACAAGGCTATAAACTAGTATTTCCACGGTTATTTGCTCCATTAGACACAAATTGCATCTCTACTGAACAAAAAAAAATCTATAAATTAACCAATGGGTTCTCTAAGTCTGAGATAGTTAGTAAATAGTAAATACAAAACAGAATGAAATATATTCTCTTAGAATCTAGATAATTCTTGGATAACCTGAACCCCATAAACACTGTTTATGTTGATGTTTCAGATATATTTTTTGACAAAGATTTAATGTAGAAGTATAAGAAAATAATAATTTATTTTAGATTTCAAGAACTAGCTACATAAGGATTTAAGAAGACAACTGGGATCTAAAGAAGAATTACCTAAAGTTGTGATTGAATGACAAAATACAGATTAAGAGAATCTTATCTAATAAAAGGGTTATATGCAAATCAACCATCACTCCATCACAAAGATGGCGGCACCCATAGCCACAAGATGGCAGTGCCTAGTCCCCTCAGCCTGCTGCTGGAGTGTCCGGTCCTGTCAGCCCCGCTGAGGGGAGCGGCGGTTGAGTGGCATGGCTGGATTCGCCCTCAGGCAATTAGGTCCCTGGCAGGTGGGCCTCTGGCCAGAGCCGGCCAGGGGGCACGGGACACTGGCGTTGTTGCAGGCCAGGCTGAGGGACCCCCTCCCACCCCCCGTACATGAATTTCGTGCACTGGGCCTCTAGTGCTACTCTATTTTAGCATTTAAATTCTTTAATTAAGCCTTTGAAAAATTCTAGTTAATAGTTTCCAGTTACAGTATACTTTGGCTCATGAGTATTTTTATAAAGGTATCTACACACTTATTTTTTCAGTGCCCAGAAGCATTTTAAGGTGCAGCCATCATTCTGATAGGTATTTACCTTTGAGAACAAGGTGCTGCTCAGTTTTAAACCAGGAAATGAAGACAAAGAGGGCTGTGATTGGAAAAGGAAGAAGCAAGTTGCAGCATAGAGCATGACAAGGAAATAGAGAACAACTCATTTGCAAAACTACTAACTAGCCAGGAATGGAGAGTGGAATTGAACTAGATGAAAGAATATTAGAATGTCAACTCATATTTTACCCTCTTTCATCCATGTAATTCTGCCTTTTTTTTTTCAGATATCACCTCAAATCTTTCCCCCAGAAAATTTCTTCACAGGCCATGTCAGTCCAGAGTGAATTTTAGATGTCATAAAATAACGAATCTTACTCATTTTGTCTTTTATTATTTATTCAATTAGTAGAGGCCTGGTACACAAAATTCATGCACTGGGGGATTGGGGGTCCCTCAACTCAGCCTGCCCCCTCTCACAGTTCGGGAACCCTCAGGAGATGTCCTACTGATGGCTTAGGTCTGCTCCCCATCTGGCCGCAGAGGCTCGGAGCAGGTGCCCCGTGTGTGTGTGTGTCCACCGGGGGCCTTCCCCCAGCCCCGTCATGGAGGCTCAGAGCAGGCGCCATGTGTGTGTGTGTGTGTGTGTCCACTGTGAGCATGCTCCCAGCTTGCACTGCGGAGGCTT
>NW_005871072.1:2571151-2578276 GCF_000147115.1 Myotis lucifugus
CTCCTCCTGAGATGGTGTGACCCTTACGGAGTCCCTGACCTCATTTGCATATTACATATATATATATACACACACACACACACACACACACACACACACACACGCACACACTAGGGGTCCAGTGCATGAATTCGTGCACCTTGAAAGGAACTGTGGACTGCGAGTGAGGCTGCTGTGGGCACAGGGGCGGGTCTTGGCCCATACTCAGCACCCCTGCCCCGCCCCTCCCTCCATGGCCCCCAGTTCCCTGTATGCCAGCAGCCCTGCTCCCCCCACAGCCACCACTCCCACGTGCTGATGGCGCTGGCCCTGCTCACATCTGCTGACAGCACAGAGCAATTGGAGCCAGAGCTAGCAGTGGGTGTGAGTGGGGTAGGCACCGTCAGTGGGTGTGAGTGGTGGCTGCTGCCCTGATCACCCCTCAGGAGCAGGAGGAGATGGAGAAGCCCTGAGGATGATCAGGGCTGGGGGTCAGCACCGGCAGCAGGTATAAGCACTGGGCGGGACCGCAGAGTTTGGGAGCAAAGAATTTTCAGTAACCACCAAAGGCTCACCTCAATGACAGCGACCAGCACCCCACCTTGGTCTGGAGCCCCTGCTCACCTGCTCCACCATCCTGCTGAGGCTGATGCCTGCCATGTTCCTCACATGCCTCGGTGGAGAACGCACTTCATAGTGACCGGTTGTTCGGTTGTTCCACCATTCAATTTTCATATTAGCCTTTTATTATATAGGATAGATATAAAGTTTGATATATTTAATCTTTTTTAAACTTATGCCTAGCATTCAAAAGTATATTTTAAGTTCTTTGAGTTAAGACACCATGTAGTTTTGCATGTATACCAAAACATTAATGCAGTAGAATTTAGATCAATGGTTTTAAATTATTTGTTTGTAAGCAGTGTAGTTCCAAAGATAGAGTCACAGTGTCTTGTGTAAGATATAGAGAAGGAATGGACTTGAACACAGAAACAAGGCCAGAATATTCCTGGAAACACAGAAGAATTCCAAATTAAAAATGTCTAAAAAAATTAACCAACAATGCTGATCTCTACATAACATTGGCATTTATTTTTCCTCATGCTTTATTTCCTGAATCTGATTCTCCACATATATATTTTTTCAATAAAATAATGACATAATATACTTGTGAAATATTCAATATTGTCTTTTAATGACTTTGTTTGATTCCATTTGAGAATGTTGTATAAATTCCTTGGCTATCTAGAGAACGATGTGTGTTTGATTAAAAGACATTCAAGCAAAGTAGAACTCTTTTTTAAAAGGGGTATTCTAAAGCAATTTCTCCAGTTTTCCAGCATTTCTTTTGTCTTTAGTCAAAGCTTATCTATATATACTTAAGGTTTTTTATAATTTCATCCCCAGTAATACTAATGAATTTTACTTTTAATTGTATATTACACTAGTGCATGAAATTTGTGCTTGGTGGGAAGGGGGTTCCCTCAGCCCAGCCTGCACCCTCTCCAATCCAGGACCCCTCAGGGGATGTCCAACTGCCAGTTTAGACAGTTGGACATCCCTCTCATAATCCGGGACCGCTGGCTCCTAACTGTTCACCTGCCTGCCTGCCTGATTGCCCCTAACTGCCCCCCCTGCCAGTCTGATCACTCCTAACTGCCTCTGCCTGCTGGCCTGATGGCCACCAATTGCTCCCCCCTGCTGGCCTGGTCATCCCTTACGTGAAGGTTCAGGGTGGGCTCCTTGTGGGCTCCCGGCACCTGAGCATGGGGTTTCCCTGGCGCGCAACCTGGCTACCCCTAACTGCCCCCCTGCTGGCCTGTTCACCTCTTACTGCCCCCCCCCCCCACTGGCCTGGTCACCTCTTACTGACCCCCCCTGCCAGCCTTGTTGTCACACACAGCCTGCTGTTCAGTCATTTGGTCATCCCTCACTAACCCCCTGCCAGCCTGGTTGCCCCATGCAGCCTGCTGTTTGGTAGTTACTGTTACTGTGACGGTATCCCAGACAATTTGCATATTCCTCTGTTATTAGTATAGATAATAAAATATAACAACTTTTTGTGTTTGTTACCACACCTGATCTTCACAACAACCATATGAGAAAAATGCTTTGAATTCTCAACTTACAGGTAGATAAGTACACATAGAATTGATAAATAATTTGGCTAAGGCCACAAAGCTAGTAAGTGAGGAAGAGAAATTTTGAAAAAGTAAATTCTTAGAACTGTTTTAACATAATTGCACCACCTCCAATGTATGGAATTTCACGTATGTATATTTTCTATGTCAATTGGCTACCTTATTGCTACATACATTTTTCTGTCCCTTTGAGAAATGCCAACGTATTGACAATACCATTTTTTCATTGTCCATAATTATCATCCTGTCCTTAATCCTTTCCTCATTTATCACAGAGACCTGCTTACTTGTATATACTCTCACCTGCTGTGTTTGTCAGTGCTCTCCAATACCTGGTTTTCTTCTTTTTGTGAGAACATGATTATTGTACTTCTCAGTGGTCTTGTAATTGGGCTGGACATATAAATTGTTCTGGTTAATGGGCTGCAATGGAAATGACATGTATGATTTCCCCACTGAAGCATTTCAGGCCAGTGTGGGATCTTCTACTGGCTCTTTTTCCCAGCTGTTGTGGAAGAGAAGGCTGAATCTCCAAAGAGTGCAGCCAAAGACAACGCCTGTATTCTTGGGTAGCTATATGGCTATTGAGAGTAGTTGATATGCAACATCATTGAGAACTAATTTGTATTAAGTCTGAGATTTGGGAATTGTTTGCTTCTGCAACATATTCTAGTTAATCTATATATATAAAAGCCTAAGTGACCAGAACAACTGAAACGACTGGTTGCTATGATGCACACTGACCACCAGGGGGCAGATGTTCAATGCAGAAGCTGCCCCCTGGTGGTCAGTGCACTCCCACAGCCAACCTCCCCCAGCTGGCCAACCTCCCACAGTCCCTCCCCCCGGCCCCTGGGATGGGACTGGGAACCAGGGGTGCGTGGCAGTGGATGCAGCCCCTTTCCCAGGGGGGGCTGAGGGTCCGCTCCCTCCTCAGGGCTGGCAGCCAACCTCCTGTGCCCTGTCCCTCCCCCTGGCCTGCAGGCTCCATCAGCCTGCTGCCTGCCTGCTGTGGTGGCAGCACAGCGATGAGGGAAGGAGGAGGTAGGGAGGTGGAGAACTATGTTGTGGCAGAGCAGAGTGCCGATGGTTGCGTGAGCACCCAGCATCTGTTCCTTCCATGCCCAGCCTGGTACCATCGCCTCCTCTCTGGCCCAGCCCTGATTGACCTGGCCCCATCGGCCCTGATCGCAGGCCAGGCCTAAGGACCCCGCCCGTGCACAAATTTTGTGCACCGGGCCCCTTGTCACAGCATGATCTCGCATAGATCTCTCCCTTTTAGGTGCTCACCTGGAAACACCACTTTACTCTCTGTTTATATTAACCTTGTCATTGGACAAGGCTTAAAGAAACATATATAGCCTCCACTTTATAATCTTAGATAGGATCTAAAAGCCAAGCATGCAATCTATTGTATATTTTTATCAGTCTTATATTTCATTCTCTGAAAAAGCTAGAAGACATCTCATCTTCTTGTAAAACTCCTACTACCTTCTCCACATTCTCACCTGAGGATGTTTTTTCTGATTCCCCTGAAATATAGAAACAATTTGAAGAGAATTACCTCAAATACCTACCATCACGTTTAATGTTCTCTAGGTTTCTGTATTCACACTTTTCACCTTATTTTTTGGGTCAATTGTTTTTAATCCTACCTCAAAATAAGCTTTTCACTTTTGCATAATATCTTCTCCTGTTTTGCTGATTCCACTTGTTTCTTCTTACTATTCAAGTATTGATTTGCTACCTCTCTAGGATCATTTCAATTTCTCACACACATATTCCCATCTCAAACTAAACAAAACAACAGCAACAACAAATGTCCAAACAAATCCTGTTTTAGTCTCTAATCTCTTTCAATAACTGTCCCTTTTCTCTGTACATGGGAGTAAAATACACAATTATCTTTAGATCCTACAACATGATAATGGACTACTAGAGTGTCCGTTTTTTAACCCTGGACCCTCCTAGCCACAGTCTATCATTGTAGCATCCAGAGTAGTCTCTGCTAATATAAATCATATGATACATTCAATTGAGCAGAATTCCAAAAACAGTTTTCTGTAATACTGGAATAAAGGCCAGACTCCTTATTATAGAATACAATTGTCTATATGGTCTGGCTTTTGCCTACCTCTTCAACTAATTTTTCTATGGTGCTCATTCTTGTCAGCAGTTTTTTTTAGTATACTATGTAATTTCTACTTCCAAATTCTTGAACATACTATTTACTTTGACTAGAACATTTCCTCCAACTTTCTTATAGCTTTTTCCTAAGCACTTTCAAGTCTCTGCTCAAATATCTCATTCTAAAAAACCATTTCCTGAATACCCTGTCTAAAAAAGCCCTTCATAAACACATTCAAATGCAAATACCTCTTCTCTCTCCATGTTCTGATGCTGCTCAATTTTTCTTTAAAAATGTATTATTTCCAGAACTTATACACATTACACATAAACACAGAATAAGAGTGATTAAAATTCCTAATCCATAGTTTTTCCACTGAAGTTTCAGTGGGCTTCTGTAAATTTCAGGACTATAAAATCAAAGAAATTTTGTGAATATATGTGATATTGAAAAGATGGAGGAAGGGACAAGAGATAAAAGTGTTGCACAGCTGAGGGCAATAAAGTAAAGCTAGTTAACTGTTGGGAAATATACAATAATTTCCCCAGCAGGGTCTCAAAGTGCTATGAAAATTTCATGATGTATGACATCTGATGTTTATTAAGAATATTAGCCCACTGAGGGCTCTATTGGCCAATAATAATTCCTCTGCCTTTTCAGTTGTGTTTAATCAATTTTCTAGACTAGAACCTTCAAGTAGGTTTTCCTTATTCATCACATAAAAAATTCTGGTATTCCTTTATAATGATCTCTGGGTATCTCTACATATTTTGTTTAATTATGAACATCAAATAAGTTACTAGATTTGGAAAACAAATTAAAATATCTCCAACAACTATATAACATACTTAAAATAATCCTACATAGGTTTTCAAAACCTATATTAAAAAGTATAATTTGCAAACTAGAATATATATCAGATGGAACAATCAACAGTGAAATTGTATTGCCTTAAATAAGTTTTGAAGATGGTGAATATTCAGCTATTTTCTCACTAAATATCTACTTCACTTTTAAATTTTTATCAATTTAAATAAAATGAAACATAACATGAATTGTTCTTTCCTTTCTTTTATGAAGTACTACATCTATATTTTACTTAGATCTATATATATTTATTTTTTCACAACAGCTTTTACTTCCAAACAAACATAAAATGGAAAGACAGTTAAATTATAGTAGCAAATATATTGATTAACTTAAAAATATATTAGTGTCTTTTTTTAACTTTTGTTTTTTTTTAATGTTGGGTGGTTGATATTTATTATCTTATCTACTTGAAAAAATGCTGTTTCTCATATCACTTCATGTGCAACATGTGAAATATCTGAATGAGAAAAAGTGAACCAGAAAAACAGTACCAAAAAATAAAAATAGTAACTATATATCAAACCATATCAAGAGTAATATTGGCAATAAAGTCTATTTTCTCTCTCTCTCTGTATGTGTGTGTCTAGCTTTCTCTCTCATTTTATTTTTAAACTGGATTTAGAGTTGTTACAAAAGTCAACTGCTGACTGAGTTTTTTAAATCTCTAGGCTAATTAAGACATCATGTTCTATCAGTAACTTATTATATGGCCTTTATAACAATTCTCAGTCTCCTGTGCATGTAATAAATATTAAAATTAGAATAAAAACTCATAGTTTCACTGCCTCTAATACCACTTACATAAACAGTTAATTTTAAAAGCTTTGAAAATATTACATAATGGAAATAATAATTTGTCACCACTTTTAATTATTCTAGTTCATCAAATGTACCATTTTAGAGAGAAGAAAATCAGACTGATAATGCAAACATATAATAGTTAAATGAACAAATTTAAGAGACACATTGAGGAAATATTTTGGCTAATTGGAGTCAAAGTGGTTATACTATTTTAAAATTCACAAGTAAGATGAGCAAAATTTTATTGTTACTACCATTTTTAATGTTCCACAAGACACGCACAAAATGATATTACGACCAAGGACATTTAATGGTGAAACTTAATTCTTATTTGAACATGTGTGATGATAAATGAAAATACAAGTGTTGTGAAAGGTGTTCATGCAAAGCACTCCTTAACTATTAGTGATTGCCACAGAACCATCAATTTATGCCCAGATGTCAGAATTCTAAATCATGGTTATATTGCATAATATTTGAAAAATCAAGAAAAACAAATTAAAAAATCTGGCACAATGACTAAATATAATGAGATAGCTAAGAGTACCCTAAATGTGGAAGTTTTTTTTTTTTTTTTAAGAACCAGCAATCTGAAACCCAGATGTTAAGGAAGGTAATTCAAATTTATTGAGTGCCTGAGGCCCTGTGCTAAGAACTTTCCATTTCTTTCATCATTTAATAGGTCTACCATTACCAGAGATCATTATTCATATTTACAGAAGAGTTAAACTACGAAGAATCTGGAAAATTTAAGTAAACTTTCCTAGCTTATAGGAGAAAGCCAAAGCTCAGACCTAGGTCTGTCTCTGTAAAGACTGAGTCTTATAAGGACTAAATTCTTTCTCTGAGGGTTTCTTGGCAACTCACATATGGAGGTTTACAGACCCATTGATATTTGTGTTGTACACATTCATATAGTCTCAATATTTGTTGAGATATTCCATGACACTTCATACTATCAGTAGATCAAAGCACTTGGAGAAAAATAAATCAAACAAAAAATGCATAAATACAAACCAATTTGTGGATAATTACTCCACGCTGGTATGTCTTTTACCATACTATATAGAATAATTTACTTTTGAATCTAAACTTTGTCAGGAACAAACCCATTAAGATTCCTAACATTTAAAGAAAGAAAAAGTAAAGACAGCAAGTGCATCTCAGGTCTTTATTTACAAATAATAGGGAAATACTAAAAGCTGA
>NW_005871072.1:2578376-2592134 GCF_000147115.1 Myotis lucifugus
GAAATTGCAATAACATAACGATTAAATATGATAACGAGTTGAATATTTTTAAATTCTTATTTATTTACAGAATAGACAAATACATTTTCACTACTTTTTTTTTTATTCCCCACTGGAGAATTTTTTTCCATCGAATTTAGAGAGGGGAAGGGAGGGGGAGAGACACTGAGAGAGAAACATCGATGTGAGACACATTGATTGGTTGTCTCCCACGTGTCCCCACCATGGCCCAGCCTGCAACTGAGGTATGTGCCCTTGACAGGAATCGAACCCGAGACCCTTCAGTCCGAGGGCCAATGCTCTATCCACCAAGTCAAACCAACTAGGGCAATTTTCACACTTTTAAATTCAAAACCAACTACCCCAGAATCCTGGCTAAAAATTTGCAAGGATTTGTTAAAGGTAGTTTTATAAAAATACACATTAATACTTTGATAAAGAGTACACATTAGACAGTGATCAGTAATAGTAATTAAGCTGCAATGAACAATACAGTATGAATATTGATACCTTTATCACTGAGTTAGGTATTTGGGTTTTAATTTTTAAATTTTTTTCTTATTTATTTATTTTTCTTTATTGTTATTGTTGACACTCTTACAGATGTCTCCATTTCCTCCTTCTTGCCCCCCTCAACCCAGCCTTCGACCTCACCCTTTCCTCTGGCCATCACCACACTGTTGTCTGTGTCCATGGGTTATACATGTATGTTCTTTGACTAATCCCTTCAGCTACTTTCATCCATTCCCTTGCCCCCTCTCTTCTGACAGCTGTCAGACTGTTCCATGTATCCATACCTCTGTTTCTATTTTGTTCATCAGTTTCTTTTGTTCATTAGATTTTATATTTAAGTGCAATTATATGGTATTTGTCTTTCTCTGACTGGCTTATTTCACTTAGCATAATAGTTTCTAGGTACATCCATTTTGTCACAAAGATAAGATTTCCTTCTTTTTTTTACAGCCATGTGGTATTTCATTGTGTGAATGTATTATAGTTATTTATCCACTAATCTTCTGATGGACATTTGGGCTATTTCCAGATCGTGGCTATCCTATATAATAAAAGGCTAATATGCAAATTGTCCCCTTGACTGTGAGTTCAACCAGGGGGCAGGGCCAGCCGGCCAACCACCTGCAGCCCCTCCCCCAGGCTGGCCCATGCACGAATTCATGCACCAGGCTTCTAGTTGTAAATAATGCTGCTATGAACATAGGGGTGTATATATTATTTTTAATTGATGTTTTGGGACTCTTAGGATACATTCTGAAAAGTGGGATCACTGGATCAAAAGGCAGTTCTATTTTTAATTTTTTTGAGCAAACTCCATAGAGGCAGCACTAATCTGCATTTTCACCAACAGTGCACTAAGGTTCCTTTTTCTCCACATCCTGGCCAGCACTTGTTGTTTGTTGATTTACTGACCATAGCCATTATGGCAGGTGTAAGGTGATATCTCATTGTGGTTTTAATTTGCATCTCTGATGAGTAGTGACATTGAGGATCTTTTCATATGTCTATTGGCTAGCTGTATGTCCTATTTGTAGAAGTGTCTATTTGGGTCCTTTGCCCATTTTTTTAAAATATATTTTTATTGATTTCAGAGAGGAAAGGAGAGGGAGAGAGAGACAGTATCGTCAATGATGAGAATCATTGAACGGCTGCCTCCTGCGTGCCTCCCACTGAGAGTCGAGCCCACTACCTGGGCATATGCCCTTGACTGGAATCAAACCCAGGACCCTTGAGTTCACAGTCCAACACTCTATCCACTGAGCCAAACCAGCCACGGCTGCCCATTTTTTAATTGGATTGTTTGTCTTCTTGGTGTTGAGCTGTATCAGTTCTTTATATACTTTGAGATTAACCTCTTATCAGATGTATTGGCAAATATGTTTTCCTATACAGTGGGTTTCCTTTTCATTTTGTTGATGGTTTCTTTTGCTGTGCAGAAGCTTTTTAGTTTGATATAGTCCCATTTGTTTGTTCACCCCCGCTCCCCTCCTTATTTCCCTTGCTCTAAGAGACATAATGGCAAAAATATTATTTTGAAAAATGTCTGAGATTTTACTGCCTATGTTTTCACCTAGGATTTTTATGTTTTTGTAACTTAAATTTAAGTCTTTTGTCTATTTTGAATTTATTCTTGTGTATGGTGTAAGTTTTTTTTCATGTACCTGTCCAATTTTTCCTAAGACTATCTATTAAGAGATTTATTTACCTCTTACCTTTTTTTGTCAAATATTAATTCACCATATAAGCATGGGTTGACTTTTGGGTTCTCTGTTCTGTTCCATTGATCTATATGCCTTTTCTTATGCCAGTACTAGCTGTTTTGATTACAATGGCTTTGTAGCCTAATTTGATATCTGCTATTGAGATCTATCCACATAAAAATTATTTTATTTTGAGAAAGCATAAATAATTGTATACAAATTTTAAGAAAACACGGATTCTGAAAATACTTCATCTTTTTATGCATTACATAATTTTCCCTTGATATGATCTAATAGGTTATAATCGTTCAACAATGATTTATTTTGTTGCTGCTAGTTAAATAGAGCATTTTATATCTCATCATTCAAAATATTATTTTCTTAGTGAGGAAAATAACATTTTAATGTACTTTGATTATAATTAGAAAGTTTAGAATTTTTATCTAAATTATCTTTCTAAAAATTTTATATTCAATAGTAAGTGGTAGTAAAATTACATTAAACTGATTCTTCATGAAAAATTAATGACAACTCTAAGTAAGTTCTATAGCATTATAAAATAAAAGAGCTAAATAGTACTTCATTAATAAACTATTAAGTAACCATATAACTGATTATTGTCTTTGTTGCTGTAATTTCTAAATTATTATATATTTTTGCAAAATATTAAATGGACTTTTATAAAGAAAATGAGTGTCAAATTAATATGGACAAGATCAAAGTTTACAACAGATAAAGTGAAAACAAAGCTAACTAAAATTATTTATATTTGTCATGCTGAAGAAAATTGGAGTAAATGTTGCAAAGAAAATGAATCATAAAAGGTTTTGAGTAAGAAAACTTTATTGTCTATTGATATAAACTGAAAGTTTGTGTCCTCCCCAAAATTAGTACATCGAAACCCAATTCTCAGTGTGATGCTATTTGGAGGCCAGGCCTTTGGGAGGTAATTAGGCCATAAGATGTAGCCCTGATGAATGGGATTACTGCCCCTATGAGAGACCCCAGAGAGCTCTTTTGCTGCTCCCTCCACATGAGAACTATAGTCTATGAGCCAGGAAACAGGATCTCAGCAGACACATCTGCCAGTGCCTTGATCTAGACTTTCCAGTCTTCACAACTGTGAGAAATGAACTTCAGTTGTCCATAAGCCACCCTGTCTATGGTATTCTGTTATAGCAGCTGGAATGGAACAAGAATATTTGTCATTCTAATCAAATTAATAGACAATTATCCAGTTTCACATTCTTTCTTCCTCAAGCATCAAAACCATAGATCTGAAATAAAATGAAAAATTGAGACTGAAATTATTTTCATGCAAGCATCTCAGAAGTTGGGCTTCTAAAATAGTTGGTAATGGACAAATATCAAATTATCCTTGTCAAGGATAAATTTAGCCTTGTAAACCAATTGTTATCCTGCCATCATTTTTACAACAGTTTTTAGAACATTTTCTCTGCAAAGATGTGGAACCATTTTCCAGACGTCTCTGATCTTAGTTTTTACAGCCATTACCTATGGAACAGAAGCATATAACCATGAGTAAAGTCAAAGGCCAATATATTTAAGAGTTAGTCTCTGCTGTTTTGAAATTTTCAATTATCTTGACTAGTAGGTTGTAAGTCACCTAGTTATGTTGCGCGCACACACACACACACACACACACACACACAGTGCTCACAATAAAAACAGTGACTTAAAACCTTTGACTGTACAAATTCGTCACAAGGAGAACACATTATAATTTATTGGTCACATTTATCAAGTAAGTTATAGGAAAGCATCATCCAAATAGTAAGAATGGCCCTAGCTAGTTTGGCTTAGTGGATAGAGCATCAGCCTGTGGACTGAAGGTTCAATTCTGGTCAAGAGGGCACATGTCCCTGTTGTGGGCTGGGTCCCCAGGAGGGGACATGCAGGAGGCAGCCAGTCAATGATTCTCTCTCATCATTGATGTTTCTTTCTTTCTCTCTCTCTCCCTTCCTCTCTGAAATCAATAAAAGTATATTTAAAAAAAATCAAATAGTAAGAATGACTGACATTTTTGATGAGACAAAATTTATAAAGAAGAATGAAAGTTTACTAATGTACAATAGTGTTTATTATCCTTTCCAGTTATTGGCATATGAATGCTTGCTATTATAGGAACATTTTTTTCTGATATCATAGTACCAATAAAAACAAATTAGTAAAATGGCCAATTTAGGATAATTTGTTCTGGGTGGTCCAGAATTATATTTAATCTAATTTGGGGCAGATTCGGAAGTTTTATTTTTATTCCAATACAGAAAAAAAAAATCCCCAAGTTAGTGGAATGCTTGAGACTGTCATGTAAAGTTAACTGTTCTTAGGGAGTCGTTGATAATAAGTAACTCATTCTAGCCAACCACAATAAATTGTGGCAATAAATTGTGGCAGTAAATTGTGGCAATAAATTGGACCATCACAAAAATAATTGTTCAATTGTTTCTGTTGCATTCCTTACCACTTATTGATGAGATTTAAGACCGATGTCTCATAGTTTCATATATTTTAACTTATTTATGTTTTCTTAAAGCAAAATCCAAGTCATTTATTATGTAATGGGTCAAGATATCAGGAATTTGCAGCTCACAGCCCCTATGTACAAGCTGCACTGTTTTTTCAAATGCTGTAGTCTCTTCTAATTAGGCAAATATGAGGGATAGAATGTTGGCTGTCATAAACCTTCAGAAGAAATTCTTTCAAAATTTATTATAATTGTCTGGTATTAATATTTTTAAGTTGTGGCATATATGTATATTTTCAACATATTTAGCCTTTGTAGATATAATCTTGGAGAAAAAAAGAAAAGGATAAATAAAAGGATGTAATTTGTTATTTGAATTGTGTTATAGAACATAACGGTTTCTCTAAAAATGCCTCCACTGGAACTTTTCTGTAAACTGTCTTTCAGCATTTAGAACATTGAAATCAAACCTGAATATAGCCTCGGTCACCTCACCATGATTGTATTCTACTTTTATCTCTGGCACTTTTTAACATATGGGCAGTTTCTTGAGAAATAAAAAGAAAAAAACAACACCAAAAATTTTAAAACTAAAGGCAAAAGAAAAAGTTTGCCTCAAGTATGGAAAAACATGTGGGCTTTCTAGCGTGAAGGGAGGGTGGCTGGGAGATTGAAATAGCTGCTTCCAGCTCTCAGCTGCACACCCTAACTTGCCAGATGAAGTCCTGTAAGCATTTCACAATAGAAAGCATTTATTTTTCAACAAGTCAGCAGTTCAGAGCAACTACCCCCTATGCACACCCTTTAGGCTGCATCTAAATTATTGGCGAGTTTACTAACTTGCTGATAGCAAAGTTTTTCTGGTCTCAGGCTTCTAGAATGCAAATGCTCAACTGCTTCTTCTTGAGAGTAAAAGCTTGCTTAATTGCCTCTGATATTTCATCAATAGACAATTAAAAGAGAAAAGAAAAGAGAAAGACAGGGGAAAAAAAAATACGCCACAAAAACTCAGTGGGGTGTATCACATAGCCTAATGGATCTCCCTCAAACAAGAGACAAAGCTGGGAGTTACAGATTTCATTTCTCGATATAAAATTTTAGAAGGAATCAATTGAAGATAATGACAGAATTGTATATTTTAAATGTTGAAATGCAAGTTTTAGAGACAGACTTGGTAACAGTTTATTTCAGGAAATAATAGTAATAAATATTTTCTTAAATATATTTCTTTAAACCCTGGTTGGTGTTGCATAGTGGTTGGAGCGTTGGCCTCAGCACCAAGGATTTGAGGGTTTGATTCCCGGTCAAGGGCATATATATATATTTAGTAAACCATGCATTAATTCAGTGCTTTAGATACATTATTAGTATTATTTGGGCATGCAGATAATTAGGCACTACCATTTGACTACAGGCTTAATAATATCTGATGTTTTATAGTGGGGATTTGACTTACAAGTGTCCCAACTAACGAGTTTTTTGAGATACCAGCTGTATCTTGGCCGGTTTTTTGCATTGAGTTGATAGAGTAATTTGAGTTAACGAGCTCCTTAACGAGCTCCTTAACGAGGTCTCAGAACCAATGAAACTCGTAAATCAAGGCCTTTCTGTACATAACATGAATATTGGCTGGAATTCTAAGTGGTTAGAGCATCAGTTATGCAATGAAGGATCTTGGGTTCAAATCCAGTCAAGGGCATGTACATGGGTTGTATGTAAGGGTGTGAGATGGTGGCAACCAATCAATGTGTTCTCAAATCTCTCTCTCTCTCTCTCTCTCTCTCTCTCTCTCTCTCTCTCCACTCTCCCCCACTCCCACATCTCTCTTCCACTCTCTCTAAAAATCAATGGAGAGGAAAAACCAAGATGGCGGCATAGGTTAACGCCGGAGTTTGCTGCCTGGAACAACCACTTCAAAAATACAACTAAAAGATGGAACGGACATCATCCAGAACCACAGGAAGGCTGGCTGAATGGAAGTTCTACAACTAGGAGGAACCGAGAATCAGAGGAGGCGCAGTGCTGAAGTAAAATACTAAGGTGCGGAGTGCACGCAGCGCGGGCAGGTGACTGAGGGCGTGGTTGTCTGTTTCAATCCGGAGGGAGCCTCAGACTCAGAGCTCCAGATCCGGGCGAGTCTCTAGGGACCCAGACTCAAACGGGAGAAGCAGGACTGTCTGGCTACGGTCCCTCCGAGGTTTGCAGTGGTTGCTGGGACAGAGAGGCAGAGCCCCTGGGGACGAACTGAGAGCAGCCATAACTGCTCCCTCCTCCGCCCTGTTGATCCCGTGGGACCCGCCCCGCCCAAGCCCTGCACAGAGCCATTTGCCGGATAGCCTCAGGCAAAGGCTAGATTAGCACCTCCCTAGAGGACACAAGTTCTTCCACTGCAAACACAGCTGATTATCACAGCCAGTCGGCCTGGAGGTCAAATCCCTCTAGTATTAACTATAACAATCAAGGCTTAACTACAACAAGACTGCACACAAAGACCACTAGGGGGTGTATCAAGAAAGCGTAAAAAATGCGGAAACAAAGAAACAGGACAAAACTATCAAGGGAGGATATTGAGTTCAGAACCACACTTTTGAGGTCTCTCAAGAGGCTTCTAGAGTCTGTCGATAAACTTGATGAGATATACAGGAAATCTAATGAGACCCTCGATGGTGTGATAAAGGACCATCTAGAAAGTAAGCATACACTGACTGAAATAAAGAATATTATACAGACTCCCAACAGCAGACCAGAGGAGGGCAAGAATCAAGTCAAAGATTTGAAATGCGAAGAAGCGAGAAACACCCAACCGGAAAAGCAAAATGAAAAAAGAACCCAAAAATACGAAGATAGTGTAAGGAGCCTCTGGGACAGCATCAAACGTACCAACATCAGAATTATAGGGGTACCAGAAGATGAGAGAGAGCAAGATATTGAAAACCTATTTGAAGAAATAATGACAGAAAACTTCCCCCACCTGGTGAAAGAAATAGACTTACAGGTCCAGGAAGCGCAGAGAACCCCAAACAAAAGGAATCCAAAGAGGACCACACCAAGACACATCATAATTAAAATGCCAAGAGCAAAAGACAAAGAGAGAATCTCAAAAGCAGCAGGAGAAAGAGACTCAATTACCTACAAGGGAATACCCATACGACTGTCAGCTGATTTCTCAACAGAAACGTTGCAGGCCAGAAGGGAGTGGCAAGAAATATTCCAAGTGATGAATACCAAGAACCTACAACCAAGATTACTTTATCCAGCAAAGCTATCATTCAGAATTGAAGGTCAGATAAAGAGCTTCACAGATAAGGAAAAGCTAAAGGAGTTCATCACCACCAAACCAGTATTATATGAAATGCTGAAAGGTATCCTTTAAGAAGAGGAAGAAGAAGAAAAAGGTAAAGATACAAATTATGAACAACAAATATGCATCTATCAACTAATGAATCTAAGAATCAAGTGAATAAATAACCTGATGTACAGAATGAACTGGTGATTATAATAGAATCAGGGACATAGAAAGGGAATGGACTGACTATTCTTGGGGGGGAAAGGGGTGTGGGAGATGCGGGAAGAGACTGGACAAAAATCGTGCACCTATGGATGAGGACAGTGGGTGGGGAGTGAGGGCGGAGGGTGGGGTGGGAGCTGGAAGGAGGGGAGTTATGGGGGGAAAAAAGAGGAACAAATGTAATAATCTGAACAATAAAGATTTAAAAGAAAAAAAAAATAAAAATCAATGGAAAAAAATATCCTCAGGTGAGGATTAACAAAAATAATAAAATAAAATATATAACATGCCAAAAGAGGTTTAGAAGATAGAATGTCCCTGAATTCTCAAGTCATTGGGTATCAGTCAATGGGGGAATGACAGGGGGAAAAGTCATTATATTAGTATCTCTATTTCATTCTACATCAAGTTTTCTCACCCTTGGACTTAGGGACCTTTTAAGCCTCACAATTCTTTGCAGTGGTGGGCTGTCCTATGAGTCATAGGACCTTTGACATCATTCCTGTCTTCAGCTCACAGACCAGTAGTCCCTTTCCCCAGGTGGTGACAACCATAAATGTCTCAAATGTTTCTAGGCATTGCCAGGTGTCTCCTGGTTAGGGTTGAAGGAGTCAGAATTATCCCTGCGAAAATCACTGCTCTAGTGAGTGGAAATTCAATGACACATACTAGACCAAAGTACAAAAAAATAGCTGTTGTGTTCCTAAGTTTGCAGAACATATTGATTCTGCAACCCACTCATTCAAAGACTGTATAAATAAATTATTTTTAGAGTTAGGGTGTGAAATGTACATTATCAAATTGCAGTCAATTGCAGTAGTTTGAGCTAACTCAATTAAACAGGAATTGTATATATAAAGTGCATGAATTTTCTCTAAATTTTATTTTTGTTTTTAGAATTGATTACTTCCAATAATTTGAATTGGAGCATCTTTATAAATTATTGATCCTTAGTCAATGAATGGAGAACTGATGCTTATAGTTTGGTGATTTCCATGAATTATATTACATTTATTCTTGAGGAAATATTTAAAAAAAAGGTTAGATTGCTTAAATAATATAGGTCCAACTCACATATTGATTGCTAATTAAAAACAGAATTACTTCTCTATTCTACTCATGTGTGGAGGATAAATAAACCTTCAAAAATCACTAAAAATAGTATTAACATTCATTCTCTGAACCCAAAGACAATCATGGTAAGGCTTCAAGAAAATTGAATTTACTCATGAGTCAGTATAGTATGTAAAATTCTATGGGTTTATACAGAAGTGTCTGTATGTGTTTTGGATACCAAATAATAAAAAAAATTACTTTTGATAGATTACAGAGCAATATGTAATTCCCCAAACTCAGAAACTAATCCAGGACTGCTAATTTTGTTTTTATGCAAGACCAAAATATGACTAAGAAGAATACTGTAGAAATATTTTATTCTGTCATTTTGGTTTCTTATGATTAAAAAAAGACTGTAATTTTAAAAGAAAAATATGAAGTTAATAATTCAGATGTTTTCAATATCTCTCAAATATCTAGCCCTGAGATTAATTAAAAACCTTATTTGTTATATTTGAATGTGATTTAACCATAACTTCAGGCATGATTTACCTCATTTTGAAAAGTAATACATACATATATTAAAATGTATACCCTTTCTATCATTCCTACAAAATTAGATTCTAAATCCCTCTGGTATAATATGGACTCTAGGTATTTGAGGTTTTTATTGCAGTCTCATTCTTTTTATTGATATAGAAAATAAAATCTCTTGCAAACCTTCCTTTAACTTATCTAACGACATTATTTTTAATGGTTTAGAAATTTAACCATCCTTTATTGCCACAGGTAGAAGTTTGGAGTATTCACTTGAGATATGCAAGCCCTAATGTGTTGTTTATGTTTACTCTTTTACTCTTTTGTTTGACACTATGACAATTTTCTTATACTCATCATTTAAGTTTAATATATATTGTTCTCTTCGTTCACATTCTTCTTTCGTGACTAGATTTCATTACGTAATGCAATTATCAGAAGTATCTATCTACTTCCAACCAATTTTTATAATCTTATTTTTATAATCTTATCTCCTGCTGTTTTCTATTACCTGTCATTGAATAGCTAAGTTTTTATTTTTCTGAGTCTTATTGTTTCTTCTGGTAATTATGTAATTATTTTCTCAAGGATAGTACTAATTCTCTACACTGAGTTGTTCCTTCTTGATGTTCTCACAGCCTCACCATCGTGCATCCATTATATAACCCAATGAGGGGATTTTTTTATTAAATTTTTTAGAGTAGAGGTAATATTTAAATTCTTTTCTATGTTTATTTTGTAAAACACAATCTGGCATGTACAGATTACTCACTAAATCCTAAATCAATGACAGAATGAATTAATGACTATGAAGTTGGTTTATAAAGTCACACCGAGTCTTGAAGATAATTTTTCGATGTTTAGCTTACATTTAAAAGTAATAGTCCATACAAGTTATTGATGATGAATTAAAATATATTACCTATGTATTTTAGAGGGTAACTGCCAGGAAATTGACATATGGCTTGGTGAGAGAGCAAGGCAGACAAATCAAACTGAAGATTATAACAATAATCTAGGCAAAATATGGTGAAAGATTGAATTAGGTGACAGTAGTGATAAGGAAAGAGTGATAGAGAAATTGTGTCTTTGTATTCCCATAATCTTGAAAGAGTGTGAATATATATTTATTTAAAGCTTAATAAGAGCCAGGTACCAAATTAAATAGCTTACAAACTTTATCTCACTTAATTTCTAAGCAACTTTATGTCATAGGCATTGATAATTCTATTTTATAAATAAAGTAGTATTTGTAGGTCACAAGTTAATTCATGTTAAAACCTTAATGATAAATTACCAATTTAATTTCTAATGTTAAAGTTTTCAATAAGAGGGTCCAATTAATTTCTAGGAAAATTCATTAATCAATTTCAGCTCCCAATAATTAATGATATCTAAATCTAAAACAATAGTGTTTATAAAACATATTAAACAAAGACTTATGAAGCAAAGGAGAGACATTTTTAACATCTGTTGATATAGGTAGGATTACAGAAGGCAATTTCCTTTATAACAAACCATGTTTTCTGAGAATCAACTTTGTTTCTATTTTCTCAGAATGACAAGTAGGTTAGACAGAAGGTGAGCTATCCATTTTCACTAACATGAATATTCCATAAATAATGCATATTCATAACACCACACAATGTGTTAACCTTTAATATGCAAATATGTTTCCTATAAAATGTTTTCTAAATGATAGCAAAATGTGGAACTTCACTAGTCTTTGTCATGGATTTTAGTACACATAGAACTCTTCTTAACTTCAATTAGTTTTAAATATAGCATACAATTATCAGGAAATAAGTTCATTGAAATCCAGTTATAACCAGCATTAAGCTGAATCCATACTAGAACAATAAAAAAAAATTGACCCATTTTCAAGACATTCTTCTATCTAAATAAAATATTCTCATCAATTATACATGTGAGCTATACAATGTTTGTTATGCTTAGTTTACCCAGGCCCTATGCTGGATATACTGGATTTTGCAGTTGTGGATCAGTGAGAAAAGATGACAAATTGTCTATCTAAGCACATTCTGTTAGAGAAAAAAAGGATTCTTTCCAGGAGAATTTATAATCCTTTGAGGGCAGAAGAGATTATTCTTGCTTAGAATGAAGAGAATTTTTACATGGAAGTGCTAGTGAACACTCATGCCTGCTATAAACATCGAATTTCAAACTATGCTAACATATTTATGTCAATTAAACCCATATTGTAGTTTATTCTGTTTGCGTGTGTGTATTTATATATTTATTTTAATATATTTTAATTGATTTCAGAGTGGGAGGGAGAGGGAGAGAGAGATAGAAATATCAATGATGAGAGAGAATCATTGATCGGCTGCCTCCGGCACACCCCCCACCAGGGATTGAGCCTGTGACCCAGGCCTGAGTCCTTGACTTGATTCAAACCTGGGGTCCTTCAGTCTGCAGGCCGACGCTCTATCCACTGAGCCAAACCAGCTAGGGCTGTTTGTGTGTTTTTAAAGAAAATCCTTTATCCTTTATATTATAGATTTTGATGAAATCAAATGTTTTATTCAAAATACAGTAAACTTTATTGCTTCTCAAAATGCATCTTTGGCCCTGGCCAGCTTGGCTCAGTGGATAGAGCATCAGCCTGCGGACTGAAGGGTCCCAGGTTCAATTCTGACCAGGGGCACATGCCTGGGTTGAGGGCTCAATCCCCAGTAGGGGGAGTTCAGGAGGCAGCCAATCAATGATTCACTCTCATCATTGATGTTTCTATCTCTCTCTCCTTCTCCCTTCCTCTCTGAAACCAATAAAGAAATATATTTTTTTTAAAAATGCATCTTTGCACAAGCCAATGTTATACCTGAGGAGCTGAAGATTGAATGTAGTTGGCTCTTGGCTACTATATTATTTTTGCATTTTCAGGATCACAGTTAGGTAGTTTATAATTGACCTCGTTTCCCCTAGGCTTTGATTTTATATTTAGGTATTTGTTAAGAATTAGAGTGATCATGTTCTATAAAAATCTTACCTATCTCTCAACAAAAAAATTCATAGTTCTGGTGCAAAACTGTTTAGATAGAAAAATTAATTAGAATAGAAGAATAGATGGAAGTTTCAGTATCTTTTTTTTAATAAATCAAAATCCTGGTTTATTGAAAGAACAAAAAAATTTATTAATTAGATTATCCAAAAAAAAAATTTTAAAACCTCTTTTCAAATAAACTTGAAAACCTGGATGAAATGGATAATTTTCTAGGGAAACACAGGTTACCAAAATTATCTCCATTAGAGAGAGAACATTGAAATAAAACAATTATCATGGAAGAGATAGAGAGAGCTCTTAGGGAGCCACAGTGAAAAGTAAGCACCAGGACCATACGGTTTTGCATGGGAATTAACCAAACCTTCAAAGTCCAGATACTTCCAATGCTCTTCAAATTGTTCTACAGCATGGAAAATGAAGGGAAATTTCTTCATTGCCTTTTCAAAGAAAATCTATAATAATAAAAGTGTAATATGCTAATTAAACCAGACAGCCAAACAGAGCCGAGGCAGAGTGGTTAGGGCGATCAGGCAGGCAGGTGAGCAGTTAGGGGTGATCATGCAGGCAGGTGAGTGGTTAGGGGAAATCAGGCAGGTAGGCAGAGGGGTTAAGGGTGATCAGGCAGGCAGAATGGTTAGGGGATTCAGACAGGCAGGTGAGTGGTTAGGGGCAATCAGGCAGGCAGGCAGGCAGGCTCGAGGTTAGGAGCCAGCGGTCCCAGATTGCGAGAGGGATGTCCAACTGCTGGTTTAGGCCCGGGCCTAAACCCGCAGTCAGACATCCCCCAAGGGGTCCTGGATTGCAAGACGGTGCAGGCCAGGCTGAGGGACCCCCCTGCCCCGTGCACGAATGCACCAGGCCTCTAGTATAACATTAATAACCTAAGCCCCCTAGTGACAGTATTAAAAATACCTTTCATTAATATCAATAC
>NW_005871072.1:2601460-2615479 GCF_000147115.1 Myotis lucifugus
AAATCCTATCTTCCCTAAACCAAGGATAGTTAAGAGTAAATGGTTTGCGATTCTCCTCCCCAAACATAGGGTAAATAGTTTAAATCATGCTACTCCGGGAGACAGATAACAGGAATCCAATTAAGTGCCATTTGTCAACCACACCCAAGGACAGGCAAATTGAGAGAATAAATCTCATTTTGGTACATTAGCATACAGCTGATGAATATTCTATTGATCCCACCCTAGACCTCCCCTAAATGCCTCACCTCTAAAACCCCTGAAAACTAAGGTCCCAGAACGTTCTCCCTCCAGGGAGCACACCCATGCCATTCCCTTCCCCCTCTGTTCTCCCCTCCCCCCAGCACATATCCCCTAACCCAGTGTAGGCAAACTACGGCCCGCGGGCCGGATCCGGCCCGTTTGAAATGAATAAAACTAAAAAAAAAAAAGACCGTACCCTTTTGTGTAATGATGTTTACTTTGAATTTATATTAGTTCACACAAACACTCCATCCATGCTTTTGTTCCGGCCCTCCGGTCCAGTTTAAGAACCCATTGTGGCCCTCGAGTCAAAAAGTTTGCCCACCCCTGCCCTAACCTCTAAGGGACCCCATGAGACTTGCAACAAAGGGAGCGATGGACAGCAGAAGCTTGTCCTGGGCTAACCCCTGAACCTGTCTCCAAGGCCCGGGTTCCTCCCTTTTCTCTGACTTCCCAGTGGGCCATAGCAGCCCAGCCTAGGCTGTCTGTTGCTTCTTCTTTGCCCTTCCCTGTTTCACTGGACTAAGTATGCTTTTGCTGCGGTCAATAAGTTATTTCTTACTTTTCTACACTTTGTCTCTTGATTAAAATCTTTCCCTCAAGAAGACAAGAACCAGGCACAAAATAAATTTTAAATGAGATTTTAAATATGAAATGATCATTCACTTCTTTATGATTGTATATGACTTCCATAATAATACATATACTATTTTCACATTTAATAATCTATAAATCAGCATTCTACTAGATTTTATATTCCATGTGTTTTATATGCATATAGAGCCTGTTACATAAAACTCAATTTATATATTTAACAAATGGACAATGATGTACTATCATAACTTTGCAGGAATAATATGAATGTAATATAATGATTTATTCTTGAAATTTATCTGGCACTCTAATAATTTCTGTAAATTAGTAATTCTTAAATTGTAATACCTCAGTATTTATTTTTTCCTTTGACTTTATGTTAAACAATCTAATATTTAGGGAAGGTTTAAGGCTTCTGCTTTATTCACCTCATTCTATCCTGGAGGGTGAATGATATCATACAGATAAATGATAAATGTCAGTATCCAAGAGGATGGGATTCCTTTGGAAATACACAAGACTTTACAAACAGATATGGTGCTCTCTTTGTAGTTCAATGAAGCATCTTCCCATTCTTGCTCTTGAATCCTTTCTAATTTAGGTGATTTTTTTTCTTTAATAACCTATGCAAAAATATGAGTCTAGGGGTGGTTCCCACTTGGAAGGACAATCTCATGTTTGAAATATATCCTTAAACAAAAGTAGCATTCAAAAATAAAGGAGGGACAGAATGACTGTTTCCCAATGTTTCTTTAATCTTTCTTGTTACTTAAAAAATCTATATTAATCTCAACTTCAATTCAATAGGAATTTAAGGACTGACATTAAGATTTAGTATAGGTTTGTATAGAGGGCCAAAATGATTCCTCCCACCAGTTAGTTCTGGTTATTTTACTATAGAGGATATGTGGATTGTCTGGCTTACAGGAAATCCTATTCAAAACTCATTCTGGTTTGCATTGCTATAGTGTAATGACTGGAACATTAAAATTTTTATTTCTCAGAGGTCCTTTAAGATTATATTTAATTTAAATTTTGGCAAAACAATCAATGCCTTTATTGCTAACTTGAATTAAAACAGTTTATTTGGAAGAGAGATGAAGTGAGATAGAAATATATCCATGACACTGGTCAGCTGAGGAAGAAAAGGCAGGATTCTAGAGTTAAATGCAGAAGAAGGTACTTCTTGCATCATCTGGCAATCTTTTGCGTCTTAGCAGGAGTAATGCCTTTGGCATCCTGGTCGATCCTGAAAATTGGGAATCATTTCTGTATGATTCAGCCCAGGCTAGCATTTCCTTTTCAGTTCTCCTGACAATTGAGTAAATATTTTAAATAATATTTATTAAATCTCTTTTACCATAAAACTAGCTAGAACGTATTTCATTCTGTATGACTAAACCCTGAGCTGTACCTCCAGAATTATAAGAGAACACACAATTGTATGAGCTTAGAGCCATATTGTGATTAGCAATATAATCAGCATGCCTTCTCCTTGTGTCCCTCTACACATCTTTGTTGGGAATCTGGTTCTTGTAGCTAGATTGAGAGGTAAATATTAAACCAGACACATAGTAAGCCCCAAGCAAATATCCTCTGATACATTATTTTATAGCTAGTCTTCATAAGGTTTTAAGGTACACCGTAACAGCCCAGGTCACCCTCTCTGCTTTTCTCTTTTGCAGCTCACATAATGTGAAGTATATGATTCTTAACAAAATGGTCTATTTACTCACTTATTTGTATGGAGTGTGGCACATTTACTGAATTTCAAAAAATATAATCCCTTTTCTAGTCTACTGACAGATACAAAATACTTTGGAAAACTTGAACCTGATCATTTGGAGTGAGTATACTTGCTAAAGTAATATTTCTAGGAATTATATCATATGCTAATAAATTTATAGTAGTAATATTTGTAAGAATTGTGTTATAAACTAATATAAACTTGCAGCTCTAGTATTGTTTATAGAAATCTATATATATAAAAGCCTAAGTGACCGGCTGATCAGCTGACCCAGCCAACCAACCAGCCAGCGGGCCAGTAGCTATGACATGCACTGACCATTAGGGAGCAGATGCTCAAAGCAGAAGCGGAAACCACAGGCATGAAAACATGGAATAGACTGATGAATCTCAGAGGGAAGGGATGAGGGGAGAGGGCGGGAAGAGATTAACCAAAGATCTTATATGCATACTAGAGGCCCGGTGCACGGATTAGTACACTGGTGGGGTCCCTCTGCCCGGCCTGTGGGGATCAGGCTGGAACCAGCTCTCTGAGATCCCCTGAGGGGTCCCGGATTGCGAGAGGGCACAGGCCAGGCCAAGGGACCACACCAGTTCACAAATCCGTACACTGGGCCTCTAGTTATATTATAAACTAATATAACAAAAATTCATTATTTTAAGTGTTTTCACTTTTCGTTCTGCCTAAATTTTTTGTCGCTAATAATTTATGTGATTCATTTACCTACTTAAACATCCCCCAAGTTGACACACTATGATATAGTTGTCCAAATCAGGAAAAGGGAAATTTGGTCTTTAAGCACAAAGCCTTTTAATTTATTTTAGAAAAATAAGCCTCATAACAGTATCTGTTTCTGAGCTCATTTATTGTAACAAGTTTTTAAAACATTAGTTTTATAACACTAACATCTCTTCACCTTTATTATATCTGTCTGTAAATCCGACTCAGTGGAAGAAGCATAATAATTATACTACATAAAATTAAACTGCCATAAACCAGACCTTTACAGATGTGCCTTACACAGTGTAAACTGTAACAATGGTTTTGTATAACATTTAACATCAACACCTAATCAAAGTTATTTTTCAGTTTTGTTTTGAACTGTGAAGCTATGTGCATGCTCATTATCTGGTACCAAATTTCTTCCTGGATCCTGTGAGAGAAAAAATTGAATTGAGCATACTCAGGATAAAGCCTGCTGGATGAAGGCAAGTGGCAGAAAAGATTATGCCAATCCTACCAGTCAACCGTAGCTCTTTAATACTTTTCTGTTTGATGGTGACCAGTCCCCTTGGACACTTTAAAGGAATGTAAACGCTTATAAAATAATTTACTTTTTAAAAATATATTTTTTATTGATTTCAGAGAGGAAGGGAGAGGGATAGAGAGATAGAAACATCAATGATGAGAGAGAACCACTGATAGGCTGCCTCCTCCACACCCCTCCCCCCCCAACTGGGGAACAAGCCGGCAACCTTGGCATGTGCCCTGACCAGGAATCGAACCATGACCTCCTGGTTCATAGGTCAACACTCAACCACTGAACCACACTGGCTGGACTAAAATAAACTACTTTTGACTTACATTTTTAAGTGGCAGATCCTACTGTCTGTTAATTTTATCAACAATACTCCCCTTATGTCTTGCTGTAGTTTTTTTCCTATTGAATGATATGTTCTTTGGAACATGGCCTGTCATTATTGCTAAAATAATATTGTTTAGATAACTTGGACTTTTCCAAGATTTCGAAGAGATGGCCCATGGTAAATTCTCCAGCCCAATATGAAATCAATATCTGATTTTCTACTCCAGAGGACTAGAGACAAGATGTAAATGGCTATATCTTCCATTAAGGAGGACAGGATCTAGACGGGGCAAGGATGAAGTTGCTTGTCTTCAAGCATTCTTCTTTCTGGGTCATTAATCATCTCTTTTAGCTCTCTAGTCATAGAGGTACATTCAGCAAAAGAAGGCACACCAGACTCTGCTCTTACAACAGATGGCCTCTGGGGAAATAGGTGATCTCACTTTCTATCAAAATGTTCCCACTTCATCCTCTTTAATTCCCTACATATGTTAACAGACTGAGTCATGGATGTTTTTATATTGACCTACTTGCTGCAAGCCAGGGATCCCTCTAGTTTAACTATTGATGCAATCTCAGTAAGAACTGTCTGAGCCATTCTCCCTTATCAATCTTCCTTAAAACTTTAAAAATCACCCCTATTGAAGTTTTATAAGATGTTTATTTCATGAGAAACCTCTCACAGACTGGCTTAGACATGGAGAAGAAATGTCCAAAAGTTTTCAATCTTAATAGTTGGGAGGACTTAAAAGAGCATTTAAATGATTTAGTCCTTTTATAGATAATTGACAGTGAGACAATATATATGCTTTATTTACAGACCTGCTATTAGTCTGGGCTGAACCAGTATTCTAGTCTAAACCCAATAGGCTATACTTGATATATCCACCATTTCCAAGTATATGTTAGTAATTTTCTATGTAATATAGATAATTCAAACTGCCTTTATAATAGCAGGTTTCACAATGGGCAAAAGGATAATTTGACCAATTATATTTGGTGATATCACTTTTTATATTATTAAAGGTGTTATTTAAAGTCAATTTACCAAAATTTGATTTTATTACTTCTCAGAAAATAACCATTGTCACATTTTCATTCATAATAAAGTACCTTCCAATTACCAACTTTATTATACTAGAGATTATTGCCAAACATGAAAGTCTATTTTGTAATTTGTAAAACTTCCAAATTACTACTTCATGTAATAAAATATTTTTACTGAAATAACTATAGAGTGATATTTTGCCTGAAATTAAGAATTATGGAAAGAGGTTGAAATTCAAAATAATTCATAGCAATACATTCTAGTTTTTGTTATTCTTTAATAGCATAAAAATATATATAAATTACTAAGATATGGTATTAGTCTAATGCATGACCTTGAAAATAAATAACTTCTATATTTAACATTCTGTGAAGCATCACTTGGAATAATTTATTTGTAAAACTAAATTTGAATATTAAGAATAAAAATGTTTAAATAAAGACAAATTTATTTTTGATTATTCACATTATAAATTCATAGGTATATTATACTTATAAGAAGTTATTTTATTTCAAAACCTAAATATTTTTATTGACTACCCAAAGTTCATCCCATTAATGATATTTCAGGAAAATATTTTACATTTATAACATTAGATTAATGAAAGTCAGAAATTTTGGGAAGAATTAGAAATGAGGAGATAAGGGAAATTATCTTAGTGTACTGAAAATTTGAATTTATTGCTTTTGGTAAGAAGTTGCTGAGCTCAGAGAGATAAACCTTAGCTCTATGCTAGAATTTGACCTAAAATATTTCTCATTTGGTTCTTATGGGTCAGAATCCCACACTTGAAAGAAAACTATTCTGTTATTCAATTTGCAAGCAAACTTATATTTAGCTCTGATACCAAATAGCTGAACAAACACAATTTCCTGAAATCCCAAAATTAAATAAGATGAGACAGATAGTAGGATTTCATTTTCTACATGGTGTAATAATAGTAGAGAGAGCAATATTTGGATGATGTTGCTTGATGAAATTACAGAACCTTTGAATGAAATACTTCACAAAAGATCATTTGATTCCAGTAGCCAGAGTAAGGAGGGATAGATTAAAAGTCACTGCTTCTTATTAGCTGTTGACTCTCATGCAAGTTATTAAATTGCTCAAGTTTTGTATTCTCAGTAAAGATTTGGGAACTTAATTTCACAGAAACTTGAGTTTCCTCTTTCAATAAAATTGTGGGGGCTGAGGAAATGTATAACTTAAAAAAAATAATTTCATTGATAAAAGACTCATTTTTAGCCCAGCCGGCATGGCTCAGTGATTGAGTTTGGACCTATGAACCAGGAGGTCATGGTTTGATTCCCAGTCAGGGCACATGCCTGGGTTGTGGGCTTGATCCTTAGTAGGAAGCATGCAGGAGGCAGCCAATAAATGATTCTCTCTCATAATTGATGTTTGTTTCTCTCCTCCCTCTCTCTTCCTCTCTGAAATCCATAAAAATATATATAAAAGACTCAGCATTACCTCGAGAATAAAAGGAGACAAACCTTTATTGAATAGCTACTATGTATTGGACACTTGACTATTTCCATTTTGGAGAGACTGAATTTTGCAATGGTTAGTCTTTAGCAGTGTTATCCACTAAAACTTCTTGAGAAGATAGAAGTGTTCTGTCTGGCTTGCCTTCCACAATAGGCACTAGCCACCTGTGTTATAAAGCACTTGAAATATGGATAGTTTGAATATTTAATTTTATTAATTTAAATTTATGTAGACACTCTAGCGCCAGACAATCTCCATGTATCAGCTAAGTGTCACTTCCATAGGTCTCCATTTTGTTATCTAAACAATGGAGATAATATATACACCATAACTCTGAGTGGTTGTATGGTTTGAGTTTTCGAATGATGTGGCCGCATAGTGATTACTAAATATTTTTGCTATAAATTAATTCTCACAACAGACTATCACCTAAACATTATCATTCACATTTCACAGAAAATGAAAATATGAGAAGATAAATCATTTTGAGAAGGCTAAAAGGCTAATTCCAATGTAACCCCAATATTTGGGGGGCCTTAGCAATCTGAATCTGTGCCAGCAAGCCCAGTGCACATTCTTAATAACCTATAATTAAGTCACTGCCTCTTTCCCAGAAACTGGTCTTGCAAGACCTGTTACCTAAATACCGAGGCCATAAACTATGAACAGTGCACAGCCCCAGAGGGGGTGGTTATTAGTGCTGGCGCCAGGCCAGACAATTAGATATGGTCTCAAGACCCCCAACACCTGGGGCCTTTTTTTCAAAGCCCGCGAAAGGACCGGAACCATAATCCATATTTGGGGGACAAAGACACCAGAAAGATATAAAGGAGAAGCTCCCTGCATGTTACTTTGCTCAGACTTGGGAAATTAATCCACTGAGTCCGCTAGTGTAATAAATCTGTGTAACTCCATTTCTCTAAAGCGTTGCTTGTTTTTTCTCCGGTCTTCTACAACAATTTCACTTTGCAAGGGTCACAGACTATATAAGTAGCATGACTTACTAATTATTCAATACATTTTTTCCACATGGACTGATTATCAGTCAATAGTGATGGATATTACTACTTTTACTATCTTTAGTGGATTCCATGCTTTTTTTTCTGTGAATCATAGAATCCATGGAGTTCTTCCTCTAGTACATTTCTGCAGTTTAACACTCAGTATGACCCTTTTGCATTCTCCTATTTCTGATTCACTGAGCTTATGATGGTATTCTGATGATTTTCTATCAAACCAGAATCCTGGTTAGATCCTGATATTTTATAGAAAATTATGAAACAGTTCTTATAACTTTTTTTCTACCAAGACACAGGATTAGGGTAACTGAGTAGGAAGCTTATTCAATTAAGAAACACCATGCAACATTCAGAATCACTATAAAGTTTAAAAATTGGACCTGAATCTTCTTTTGCCAAAGGCTACATAGTGTCTCATGAGAGTATATACTTATAAAATCTTGCCTTACCAATTTCTAAATCTTGTAAATTTTAACCTAGATTCCTGTGAAGCCCCTGATCAAGAACACTTTAATGTTCCTTTCTGCAGGTTTAAATTTTAGAGAGTTTTTTTTCTTTATTTTTTAAAAATATTATTTGATTGTAAAAGAATACTTAACAAGAGATCTACTCTCATAACAAACTTTTAAGTATACAATACATTATTGTTCAATATATGAACAACATCATACATCAGATTTCTAGAGCTTATTCATCTTGCTGAAATAAAATTTTATGCACATTGATTATTAACTCCTAATACTTTGCTCCCTGAAGCCCTTGCAACCATTATTCCACTCTTTGATTCTATGACTCTAACTATTTTGGATACCTCACGTAAGGGATATCAGGCTCTATTTCTCTGTCTGTGATTGGCTAACTTTGCTCAGCATAAAGCCATCAAGGCTCATCCAGTTGTCACATATTGCAGTCTCCTTTTTAAAGACTAAATAGTACTGCATTTTATTTATTTACCACATTTCTTTATTCATCACTCTTGGTGAGCATTTAGGTTATTTCAACATCTTGGCTATTGTGCTGGACTAAACATTGAAGTGCTAATATCACTTTTAGGTTTTGATTTCAATTACTTTGGGTAAATATCCAAATGTTGCATTGCTGGATCATATGATAGTTCTTTTTCAATACTTTGAGGAACCTGATACTGTTTTTCACAGCAGCTGTCACATTGTGCATTTCTAAAGTGTTGAGAGTTCCAATTTCTCCACATCCTTGCCAACACTGTTGTCTATTTCTTTTTTTTTTATAATAGCCATCCTGAAGTGTGAGGTAATATCTCATTGTACTTTTGATTTGCATTTCTCTGATCACTAGTCCAGTAGAGTACTTTATCACATACCTGTTGGTCACTTTTACATTTTCATTAGAAAAAAAATGTATCTTAAAGGTATTAGCCCATTTTATTAATCAGGCATCATTATTGTTATTGTTGTTTTTATTATTATTACTTTGCTATTGAATTGAAGGAGTTTCTCATGTATTTTTAATATTAACCTATCAGATATGGTTTACTAATATTATTTCAATATTATTGAAATATTTTCAATATTATTCAATATTTTTTTTTAAAAAAAAGAGAATTTGAATGCTCTTTTAATCTTTGTTAATTTTGTTTGTTTTTAATTTGATGTAGTCCTATCGGTTTATTTTTGCTTTTGTTGCCATATATGTGAATTCACATATTTTGATGTTAAAGAATATCTCAGTGAACAAGATAAGCAAACAGAAATCGATGTGATTGTAGTACTATTTCTAGCATTACAGGAGAAAGCACAGACCAAGTCTGGACATTCAGCTCTGTTGAAACAAAGGGGTAAGGGGATTGTATGTCTGGTACTTGGCGTTACCCAAAGGAAAAATAAACTTTCTCTTATCTTCATGACAGGAGAGAGTGTTACACTAGGAGCACGGTGCCCAAGGAAGTTTGCCTCCTACTCTTGCCACAGAGATTGGGAGGTGGGGAGCTATCTTCATTAGTGACTACATGTCAAGGCTCCCAGATCCTTGAGAAAGAGAGTTTCTAGGTTGTAAAACTGGCAAGAGGCTTTTAAAAACGTTTTTCAAAGATTTACATCTCAAATGGACAGAAAAGGAATTTATAATGATAAACTTTGTAAAGTAAATGCTTTAATAAAAGGGAGATCAGGCACCCAGGGTCAAGAAGAAGCCTGTCTAATTTTGTTCTTTTACATGTAGATATCCAATGTTCCTGACATTATTGATGAAGACAATATCTTTTTTCCCTGTTGTGTATTATTGGCACCCTTATCAAAGATCAACTGACTGTGTATAGGTAACTTTTTCTGGGTTTTTCTATTTTGTTTCATTGGTCTAAATGCATGTCTTTATGCCAGTAGCACAGTTTTGATGACTATAGCTTTCTAATATATTTTAAAATCAGGAAGTGTGATGACTCCAGCTTTCTTCTTCTTTCTCAAGAAGTTATTTGTGTTCTTTGGTGGTTCCACTCCCTTGAGCTGGGCACTCTAAGTGCACCCTTGTGTGGGCTATGTGCATTGTCCTATTGTAGTTGAGCCTTGATTGCTGTTGGTGTCACTGGGAGGAATTGACCTCCAGGCCAATTGGCTGTGAGGACCAGCTGTGACTACAGTGGGAGAGCTGCTGTGCAGGAAACACCCTTATGGGGCAGGACTTGCTTTAGTGGGTCTGCCCCTTGAGTGTGCTGCTTGTGGATGTGTAGAGTAGTAATCTGATATGATCTGAAGTGCTCCCCTGGGTGTACTGGCACTGGGAAGTACAAAGTCATCCATTGCCTGGGGCCACCTTGTGTTGGCTGCTACTTGTGTTAGACTTGGAAGTACCCAGACAAGGTCAAGTTGTGAAGAAAGGCAGGCTGGTGCTAATGCTGGGTCTTAGGCCTGTTATTGATGGGTTTGGGGCATGCTATGCTACCTGCTGCTTGTTTGAGAGATGTTAGGAAAGTCTGAAGCCTGAGACAGGACAGGCCATTCATATGGAAGAGCTACTGAAAATGGCTTGGGTGGGGCTGCAAGTTGGTTGAGATGGGGAAGGGGGGTTCTCAGGGATTCACCAGGGTGAAGTGAACAGTGTGAGCCTGGCTGATAGAAGCTCAGATATGGCTGCCAGTCAGCTCTGTGATGGGAGAGGTCTCAGCACTGGAACAATGGCCCCTGGGATCATCACTGTATGGAAGAAAGCCACCCCTCCCTCACTTCCTACCTCCAGTTCCTACCCTGATGGCAGACAATCCAGTTCCTCCCTGTATGTCCCTGGTTCCCCAAATGCCACCACTCAGAGCAAGCAGGACCATGTAAATTCATGCCCCATTCCTTTAAGTGGAACTGCCTAGGTCTTTAGCAGCCTCCATGTCATTCAGCCACAATCCCTGTTGGTTTTCACAGACTGAAGTTATGGGGACTTATCCTCCCAGCTCTGGAACCTTCAGCTGGGGTCTTGTGTGGTGCTGGGACCATTGCTTCTCAAGGGGGGCCTCCACAGCTGAGATATCCCTCCCGATTAAAAAATGCCACATGTGGGTGGGTGTTGGACCAGCCCATACTGCGCCTCAGCCCCTCCTACCAGTGTTGATGTACTTTCTTCTTTACTTCTCTAGTTGTAGGACATCCATTCAGCCAGATTCAAGTTGGTTCTAAGTGATGGTTGTTCTGTATTTTAGTTGTAATTCTGATGTGGTTGTGAGAGGCAGTGAGTATTGGTATTTACTCTGCCACCATCTTGGTTCTCTATTCAAATTTCTTTTTAACCATCTTTGCTCTTTCTACAAATGTTGACTGTATAGCAACTGTTATGTCTATCTCATCTCTCTTTTCTTTGTTTTTTAATATATTTTTATTGATTTCAGAGATGAAGGGAGAGGGAGAGAGAGACAGAAACATCAATGATAAGAGAGGATCATTGATCGGCTGCCTCCTGCACACCCACTACTGGGGATCAAGCCTACAACCCAGGCATGTGCCCTTGACCAGAATTGAACCCTGGACCCTTCAGTCCACAGGCCAATTCTCTCTCCACTGAGCCAAACAAGCTGGGGCTCATCTCTTTTCTTCACAAACCTTTCTTTGGAAAATAACCTTCAGCCACATAGTTTTGGATTACCTTTCTAAATTTATCTGAAACACCTTTCACTGAGATTATTTTATTAATCAACACAAGAGCTACACAAACTTAATAATTACCTTTAACAATCTCTGGTGATAAATTTTAACTTGATAATTATTATCACATCATAAAATATTTATGATACAAATAACAAAACAAATGAGCATGGGCATAAACCAATAAAACTTTATTTACCCAAACAGGTAGTCAACAGGATTTGATCCTGGCATATAATTTGGTAATTCCTGCTTTAGACCCTATCAATTTTTATGGGCAATGCAATAATACCAATTTCTAGTTTCAATACCTCCAAACTTGACTTACCCCATTCTTTAATAAATAAAGTGGTATTTCAGCCATGAAAACTATCTGAATATGACATTGATTTCCTTAAATCATAGTGACTTTATTAACATACTTGGTCTGGCTATTGTGGTTGGAACTTGAGAATGGGATGAATCTTTTCAAACATCCAGATAACTTCTAACTGTTTAAAGTAAGGATTCAATAACATTTTTTTGTGACTCCACAGAGGGACTGAGGAAGGCATTAAAATTAGATGAACACATTTTTACATCTTCCAAGATGAAATATTAAAATATTCTCTATAGGATTTAGTTCAGGGTTTTGAATTTAACAATATAGAAAATTTACAAAGCCATATAATGCATTTTTATGCCTATAGCAAATAAAATTTATTGAAAGAATAAAATAATATTCAAGTGCATGTGACCTATTAAACTAGGGAATAAATTAGTTGAAAATTTTTTTAAAAAGTGAATTCTAAAGGCCAGTGCAAAATTGGCACAAGACGAAGAAATGGATCTGGAGGTAATATTAGAAGTGTACACACTTTAAATCTTTTCTCTAACTAAATAAATCAATAAATAGGACATGAAAAACATGCTATAATTGTCACAATAAGCAAACAAAAAAACCATTTTTATTTTGTTATAAAATGGAAGTCATAAGCTATTAAAATTATGATGAAATTGAAATGTAAACCTGGAGTAAAAGAAGTTAACAAGAGGCAAATAATTTTATCTTTACAAGTCCTTCTCACAAAGGAACAGTAAATGGTGATAAAGGTTACCTATAATGCAGGCAGGACAAGAGAGTGTAGCCAATACCAAAGAAGTCGTGCTAAAGCTTTTAAAAGGACCCAGCGATTTTTTTTGTCACACCTTACTTCAGGCCACCAACACTTTGCCACCTTTTAATCTAGCAACAGAGGCTTATTCTTTGGGAGCTTGAAGTAGTTTCTGGACACCAGGTCCAGTTGAGAATGGTGGTAATATTGAAAGTCAATAAATTCAACATGAAGACCATTGAATTTATACTTCCCCTAGGCCCCAAGACACCAATAGCCAGGTTTATACCTTTCAGACAGGTAATAAGAAATTATCTTCTGGATAAACTGATCACTCCAAAATTATCTATACATATGAACACTTTCAAGTCCCTCAAAAAAATATCAGCTTACCTGCCCAATAAACCCACCAATCACCAGCCCTGCAAAGGCATATAGCGCTTTAGCAGCATACAGCCAATGATTGCCAAATATTTGAGGAAGGTCTTCAACAACAACAAAAAAGAAGATTAAAGTAAATAAGCCTTAAAACAAACTAGTAGAGAATAGAATCAATGCAGAGTTTAAAAATGTCAAACCAAGTTGAAGTTAAAGAAATAACCAAGAGGGCAGAATCAAAAGACAAAGGAAGGGTACAGAATAAGGGAAATGATTTTGTGAAATTATATTTTTAAAAGTATAAAATCCAAATAATATTTATTTCAGAAAGAACTGTGATTAGAAAAAGGGAGCAAAAATTCCCCAAAGTGAAGGCAATAGATTTCAGAGGTTTCACTGAGTTTCTAGCAATACAAATAAAACAAATACTCAGTAGGGTATATTACTGTGAAATATCAGATCATTGAAAATAAAGAGTAAATTCATAAAATATTGGGCAGGGGGATAGATGTGACTAATGTATAAATAATCTGGAATAGTAATGCTTTTTTAAAAAGCCACCTGGGAAATTATAAAAAATTATAAACTATTATCTTAAAAATTATAAAGAAATATAATTATTCAATCTAAATTCTAAATTACCAATTAAGATACATTTAATTAATTTAAATAATCAATTTAAGCTAAAGTATCAATTCAGAGGGAAGGCAGAAAAAAAAAAACTGT
>NW_005871072.1:2616488-2618225 GCF_000147115.1 Myotis lucifugus
CCAAAATGCTGCCGCCTGTCAGACAGCTGCTTCACTTGGTGCAGACAGCAGCAGTCAGCCGTCCTGCCTACCACAGACTGCGCATGCAGCTGTGTTGTGAGTCTTGTCATTGGATGATAAGACACTGCTATTTATATATATTTTCCATAGAATATTTAAAGATAATGTATATATGTATATCCTATATATAAGAGCTATATGCTATTAGACTGGACAGTCAACACCTTCCAGATGTCCTTTGATCACCTTCAGATGAAGCTGGGGCTGCAAGGCCAAGCCCCTTGCATGAATTCGTGCATTGGGCCTCTAGTCTACACTAATAAAGAGAAACATGGTAATTAGCGTACGACCGCTACCCTTCCCATTGGCTAATCAGGGCAATATGCAAATTAACTGCCAGTCAAGATGGCGGTTAACCGCCAACAAAGATGGCGGTTATTTGCATATGTAGCCGCAATGCTGGGAGGCAAAAGGGGAAGGAGGGAAGAAGCCGCCTGCCGCTGACTGCATCAGAAACCCAGGTGGCAGCCAAGAGCCAGAGAACCGAGCTGCCTTTGCTCAGAGAAGCCAGGCCGCCTTTGCTGGCTTCTGTGATAGGAGAACCTGGCGCCTTTGCCCGGCCCTGGCCAGTAATCGGAGAAGCTGGGTGGGGCAGGGAAGAGGTGGATATCTGCCTCTTCCCTGCCCCGCCTGGCTTCTCAGATCACTGATCACCAGTGATGGGAGAACACCCAGAGTGGGGGCCAGAGGCCGGCTGCATAGCTGCCTGGGGACACCATCCGGTCCCCGGGGCGACGCAGCCAGGCCCCAGCAGGAGACCCAGAAGGCGACCCATGCGCCGGGGCTGCGTCGCCGCTGGGGAACGCTATCCGCTGCCTGGGCTGAGGAGACCCAGGGGCCTGGGCTGCGTTGCAGCTGGGGCACGAGATCCGGTCCCCGGGGGCGACACAGCCAGGCCCCAGAAGGAGACTCAGGCGCCAGGGCTGCATTGCCGCTGGGGCACGAGATTTGGTGCCTGGCCTGAGGAGACCCAGAAGAAGACCCAGGGGCCTCCCAAGAGGAGAGTCTCTGTGGTCAGATGGCGCAGTGTCAGGACAGGAATAAAGACCCGAGGTGACTCAGATGCCTGGCCACAGGGTTAGACCAGCCAGTAGGGCCTTTCAGTTGGGACTGGGATGGGGGTGGGGTGAGGGAGGCAAGCCCCAGGAGGCTTAGCGGCCAGGGCCTGGGTGCCTGGCTGTGAAATTGGATGGGCTGTGTCATTTTCCAAGCCACTTTAAACTAGAGGCTTGCAAGGTTGGAAGTTCTGCACCGGGAGCCAGGGAGAAATGGAGCTGGAGCAGAGAGAGGGGTCCATGGCAGCCGTGGGCTTTGAGAAGTTCTCAGGTCACATCCTGGAGAGCGAGCTTGAGACCAAAGTGGAGTTCCTGTCTGGGGGTCTGGGCAGCTCCAGCCTCCAGAGCGAGACGAAGAGGAGGAGGCAGCCCAAGGCCAGCAACAGCGGTGCCAAAGGGAACTCAATCACAGGAAGTACCAGGTGCTGGGTCGGCACTGCAGGGAGATCAAGCAGGTGAACGAGCGGGTCCTGAACAGGCTCCATCAGGTACAGAGGATAACACGGAGACTCCAGCAGGAGCGGAGGTTCCTCAAGAAGGTGCTGGACTTCCTACGGTGATGACTACTGGGCTAGCCAGTTCACCATCTTACTGGAGGACGAGGGCAGCCAGGGCACAGACG
>NW_005871072.1:2629593-2630347 GCF_000147115.1 Myotis lucifugus
GCCTGATTGACTCCTAACTGCTCCCCTTGTCAGCTCGATTGCCCCCAACTGCCCTCCCCTGCAGGCCTGATTGCCCCCAACTGCCCTCCCCTGCAGTCCTGGTTGCCTGCAACTGCCCTCCTCTGCCAGCCCAATCGCCCACAACTGCCCTCTGCTGCCAGCCATCTTGTGGTGACCATCTTGTGACTGCCTCTGCGCTGGGATGGGGCCTGGACAGGAGGGAGGCTTCTCCCTCCCCCACTGCTGGATGGGACATTGTGGGGGAGGGGCTGTGGATGCCTAGCCCAGACCCACCCTCCCAGGGGCAGGTCGCGGGCTCCGGTGCTGCCGAGGTTGCAGGACCTTTGGGGGTGGGAAGGAGCATCTGGGCCTGCCCCGCAGCGAGTTTCTGACTCGAGTGTGTGGAGGGAGGGCAGCAGGTGGCAAGAGTAGGCAAAGAATCTGGCCCCTGGCCAGATAGGTGAGGAGTGCAAAACTTCTGCCCAGGCAGCGCCGGGGCCGCGGAGTTGTGGCAGATAACAAAGCGCTGGCATCCGTGGCCTTGATGCTGGTGTGTGGGGTCTGAGAACCTGGTGGGGTGTGGGTTGTGCCTGTCCTGCCTCTGCCTGGCACAGGCTCCGCTGTGCTGTCGCTGGGAGTAGAGTACAGGCTGGCCCAGTGGGTAACCGGGTCATCAGTCATTCTGGTCATCACGATTTTGGGCTTTTATATTATAGATATTACTAGAGGCCCGGTGCACAAAAATTGTGCACTC
>NW_005871072.1:2632005-2693304 GCF_000147115.1 Myotis lucifugus
GGAGGTGGTGATCAGGAGGCCGCTGTTGCTTGAATCTGTTGCGTTGATTTAGAGGCACAAAATACAACACAACAAGGCACAACGTACCAGGCACTGAACACTATTGTATTTACGATATTACTAACCCCAAATAAAGGTGGCCACCCGAGCTAAGAGAGTTGGGAGATAAGGGGGAAAGAAGAGAAAAAGGTAGAAGAGAAAAAAGAAAGAAAGAAAAAAAGGAGTGCAAAGATGAGATTGGAAAAGGGAGGGGAAAAAGAGGAGGAGAAAAAAAAAGAAAGAAGAAAAAAAGTAAGAGAGAAAAGAAAGTGAAGTGTAAAAGGGGGAGAGACTATTTATGTGAGGAGAAAACTCCTATAGGTCCGCCACTAATACCAACAAATTGCAGCAACAGATTCCTGGAGATGAATACAAACTACAAACAACCAATAATATCAAGCGACGCAAGGGGACAGAGAAGCGCAGAAATAACCGGGGGGGGGGGGGTAGAGGGAGGGGCAGGAAAATAAAAAGAATAAGCAGTCTAACCTCACAAAAAAAAAACATATACTCGTCAATCAGGCAAACAACGATAAAACAATAGAGAGAGAAAAGAAGAAGAAGAGAGAGAAAAAAAATGGATAGTGAAGGAAGATGAGGGAAAGGTGTATAAGGATTTAGAACAGGGGATTGGACATAGGATATTTAAGCAGGGTTAAATTTTGACAGAGGATAAAAAGAATAGGGAAGATCTAAAGCTGGAGTAGGGTAAGAGAAACAGGACAGCAAAAGGGAGAAAGTGGGGAAGATTGATTAGCACAGAGGCAAATTGAGGTAGAGAAAAATGTTGCTAAAGGAACGATGAAAATAGAATGGAGAACATTAGTCCCAAAATAAAATAAAGACAAGATAAAATGACACTTTAAAAAATGGTAAAATGGTAGCGGTAATAATACTAGTTAAAAATAAAAATGTAGTAGCTGAAAGGGCAAAATCGGGTGATGGAGAAAAAAGAAAAATGAAAAAAAAATGTTTTCTTAGTTAAAAGGAGAAAAAGTAATTTAAAAAAAATAAAAATAAAAATGTGCAGTAATGCAGGTGCTTCAGATCTTCTACTCTTCTTATTGGCACGCCGGGAACTCAGGAGAATGTTGACTTTCCCTCTGATACACTGTTCCTCCTTGTTGTAAGCCACAGTCCTTATTGCCTTATCTGTATTTACAGAGGAGTCAGTTCGTGGCTCTGCCTCTGGGTGGCAGTGTGTCTGGGTTGACCTCCGAGGCTATAAGTTCTCTCTGACCAGGAGCTGCCTATTGTACCTGAACCAGCTCCGCCCAGAGGTGGTTCCCACAGCGCCACTCCCAGTTCTGTTTCCCAGGCTCCCCAAAAACAATCTTCCCCTACAAGCTCTGCTAGTGACCCCAACTGGGCACTCACATGCACTGGGCTCAACAATCAAACCCACAGAAGTGAGAGGAAGTGTGCGAACAAGAGCCTGGGAAGCTGCTGGAACTCGCAGGGTTCCACCCTCCAGAACCGCGCGGAGTGTCTGCGCGCGCCCAAGCCCCCGGCAAGAGGCACGGATTTTGGAGAGCGCGGATTTTGGCGGACGCAGATTTTCCCCTGCGCCCGCGCGCGCGTTCCTCGCTCCAACCTGAACTGCGAACCGTACCTTCGAGGCAAGTCCAACCTTTCCGTGGAGGGGTGCAGGTCTCCCCTTGGCTCTTGCAGTCGCGCTGTTTGCGAATCGCTGCCTCCGGGTCAGTAGCCGCCGGGCTAGTAGCCGATCTCTGGATGCCGGTGAACGCTGCCTGAGATGGCGCGGTCCCGCCGCTGCGCTGGCGCCCAGGGGGAGGTTTCAGCCTCAATCTCCAACCATCCGCATTTTTTAGGAGGTTTCTGTCTTTCCTGGCTGCAGACTGTCTCTCAGCTGAACCTCCCCAGCTTGATCGGGCTGATTGTTACCCGTTTCAGCTGCTCGCCCCCATCTGGTCCGGGACAAAGCACCAACACGTCCGTCTAAGCCTCCGCCATTTTCTCGAATGAAATCTGAATATTTATAAAAGAATTACAGGGTTCTGTTGACTTCAAATTCCTTTGGTCAATGATACAACCCATATAACTTAATGGGCAACCTTGTAATATTAACAGGATTACATATTTAGAACAATGAAGATAAAGTACTTTTCTATACTTTGTGGCTCAAACCATACCTGTGTGAGTCTTTCCTTCAAATTATTTCAGAAAAGAGTGATGATAAAGTAAAGTATACTCAGTGAAAGCAACCATGGTGACATGGGGGTTTGAATTCACCTCATGAAGTATGATGGAACCTCTCACATGGAAGTCGAGTTATGTCTGTGTTCCATGTGGCACCAGATACATGTTGTACAGAAGTTCAGGGAAGGTAGGACAGAAGGGAAGTACTAACAGTGGCAGGGCAAGTCTGTGATGCTAAACAGATCTTTGGTATTTAAATGATGGTGATAATGAGTCCAAGCAGCACTGTTGACATTACTGTATATACTGGTAATAGAAAAGTGTCACTGGTATCACACAGATTCAACTGAAGTTGATAAAGTGAGGACTGGGGGAAGCAAAAACAAAACCTTTGTCTGTGAGTGCCAGTTAAGTACTGTTGGGAAATTCCAGAAAGTCCCGGAGTGGGGATGTATTCTTTTCCCATTGCTGCTTTAACAAATTGCCAAAAACTTGGAGCTTAAGACAACACCCACGTGTTTATTATCTTTCAGTTCTGGAGTTCAGAAGTCTAAAGTGAGTTGGCAGCACTCTACTCTTTCTGGAGGCTCTCAGAAGGAATCTATTTCCTTGTCATTTACAGTTTCTAGAGGCTGCCCACAGTCTTTGGCTCAAATCCCTTCAATACTTAGACCTCTGTTTCCATTGTCAAATCTCCTTCTCTAACTCTGACTCTCTTATTTTCCTCTTTCACTCATAAGGACGCTTGTGATTACTTTGGGCCCCTAGATAAGCCAGAATAAGCTCACCATCTCCATCCAGATCCTTATTTTAAATATGTTTCCAAAGTCACCTTTGCCATGTAAGGTAGGATATTGACAAGTTTCTGGCATCAGGACATGTACGTCTTTGGAAAACCATTTTTCTGTAGACCACAAAAGATGCATTCTATTAGAGATCTTATGATTGGTTTTCCTATTAGTAGAGGCAGCAAAATCTTACAAATATGATATTAAATTCAAAAGAAAAATAATATTTAGATGGATTAAACAATATAAAGGACAGAAATATTCTTTAAAAATCTGGAAATAAAAAAAAACTTGCATAAATATATTTGTAGGATAAATACACATTAATTCAGTTTATGTCTTCAAGTTAATTATATTTACCTCATGCAAATGATAAAACTATAATTTGTTTATTTTGACTTAAGTTATTTGTTTTATACCATGCTGGCTATAAATCCTAATCAAAGTAAGTTGCTGGCAATTTCAACAGGGTCCTAATACTTTAATAAATCCACTCTATGTATATGCAGACCAGAGCCTAACTACGTAAAGGAAAGTTTAATTATAAAAAAGAAAGAATAAAAACTGAAACCACATTCCCATACTTGTAAAAAAAATTCATCATAAATAGGGAAAAAATAAATTGTTTACAGATTAATTTCCGAGAATGACTTTCATAAGGAACACCTTATATTTTTTTAACAAAAAAAAAATAGTTCCCTATTTGTTGTTTACATAATCTATACAGTGGAAACAACTGTATAAAATCCATCACTGATGTCAACTATTAAACCCTTGTGTGAGCTTCTATGTGACATTATAGGACCTATTTCTCTATTAGTATCTTGGCTCATTGGAACTCATTTGGAAAGGAAATAAACTGGGGTCATATGGATCTGAAACATAGGTTTCTAATAAAAAACACATGAGCTTGAGGAAATGATTTACTGAGCCAGTCTGTTTTGAGAAAGGAAGTGGAATTTCTGAGCCAAGACATTTAATGATTGCATAAACGATAGAGCTGAAACTGTTAATCCAAACCGTCAACCAAGGAACTGAATGTAGAAAAATGTATGATATTTGCTACTAGTGATAAACAAAGCTCTCTCCAATAATCCTAACATTGGACTTCTCATCTGAAAATCATTGTGTTAGGTCAGTTACAATGCAATTATACTGTCATTGTTTTAGGTCTTTCAGGCTGATACAAATTGATTGGAATGTAGAAGGTGATGCAACATTTGTCTATATGTCAGTGGTTGCATGTCAAACTATGTCATGCCCTCTCATTTTTAAAATTTGGAATCACATGAAACAGCACATTAAGACATAATTACATCATACTTTTGTTCTATTTAGTGAACATATTTGAAGAGTGGGATAGGTACTGTGTCAAATATAATTTTTGACCACCATTTCAAAATCCTTTGGTCTTACCTTTTGCTCCAGTCACTAATAAAGGCATCAGTTTTACACAGACATTGCAGACACAAACAGGCAGCATGTCACCCAAGGCTAAACATTGCCTGGGGGTTTATCTGATGCTGACACATAGATATCTTGAGAACTGTTCCACACTCACTCTGATACAACTTAGAAGTGACCCAGCAATTAATTGTGTAGGGTCATCCTTCAAAGGGCGAAGAGGAGACAATAATAAGTTTTCCCCTCTTCAATTCTTGGCAGCCTATTCTGAAACACATTTTATAAATTTCTCAGAAATTCCATACGGATTCAGCATCAGTCATTTATTTTAGTGGTCAAACTAAATAGTATGTCTTAGTACTAACGTTTTATTATTCCCTGCTTTCTCTCCTAGAGCCTAACTCCCATTTGCTGATTTTTTTTTCTTCTAAATAACCTACTTGCAATGAAAGCCTTTGTTTGATGCTCTCTCTCAGGGAACTAAGGTTAAGACAATATTCCATTGGAGATGGTTTAGCTAGAATGGAATAAAGCAAAGTGCATGGCTTACTGCAAGATAAACCTGAACAGCAAGGCAAGCGCTGCCAGTTTGTGACCTTGATCTTAATATGATCATATATGGAATGGACTCAGTAATGCATTAGAGATATGGAACAGAGACCTGAAAAGAAGCCAGACAGATAATACATGGTAAGTGATAAATATAAAATGTAGCTGACAAATATAAAAATAAGACTTACCTATAATTTTGATTCAGACTTTTATATGAACTACTTTATAAATATTCTCTTAATTATAGCATAACACTGATACCCTCATTTTTAAAATGATGAGAATGGAATATTGGATACTAGGGAAACATACATATTTTTAATGATAGATCCCTAATGTTCCAGAGACCACTTATATTAGCTCATGTGACCTGTTTCTGCATATCTCTTTCCAACTCTGCTTTCAGTGGTAACTTAAAATTGGTCATTGTGGGATTATTTACACCATGGAAAACGATAAACAGTACAAATTAAGGATTCCCCTTTTCCCCCAGTAACATTCATCTCAAGAATGACTTTCAATTATTTTCTGTGCTATCACTAAATTTAAGACATAAATACAAAAGGATTTTAGAAAGTAGAGATATACTTTTAAATAAATCCCTTTCAACAATTGCCCCTTTATATATTCTAGTTTGCATTGATCTCCAAAGCTACTGATATATGACATATGACATATGACATATGATATATGACATATACATATGACATATGATATATGACATATGACACATATAATATGACATATGACATATATAATATGATATATGATATAAGATATATAATATATAAATATGATATGTGATATTTAACATAGAAATATGATATATATACATATACTTTTAATTTTTAAAAATATTTTTATTGATTTCATCAATGGTGAGAGAGAATCATTGATCAGCTGCCTCCTGAATGTCCCTTACTGGGGATTAGGCCTGAAACCTTGGCATGTGCCCTGACGGGGAATTGAACTGTGACCTCCTGGTTCACAGGTCAATGTTCAACCACTGAGCAACACCAGCCTGGCTTAAGCAATATATTTTTACTTTACTTAATCATTTCTCTAAAACACGAAGCTTTTACTCAGAAATGCTTTTATTCAATCTTTTAAATATTTTTGAGTACTAATTATAAATTAAAAACACAAATGAGCATTTTTAAATCCCTATTAAGTTCTAAACTTTAAAAAAATATTTAAGGTAGAACACTATCAAAGTCTATCTTGTGTCAATCAAAGAAGCTAAGAAACAAAACAAAACATCTTTCTTCTGGTGATCAACTTCTCAGAAAGTACAAATTAGATTTAAAACACTATTTAAAAAGAACTACTCATGGGAAATCGATGATCTCTAATTTATCATCATACCACTATTTTTAATATAGTTAATTGCTTGTCTTGAAAAACATCCTATGATTTTCATTATAACAAATGATAGAATATTGCTACAAAAATCATAACCCAGGAGGGTAGGGTTCTAAAACAAATACAAATATGACTTCCTGTGAAGGTCAGTTGTATAGGAAAGTATTCATGATGCTCAGGTACCGGGAATATTACTTGTTTTTATGGCTTTGAGCCCAAATAAAAATACATTGCCCCTAAAAAAGGGAAAAAAATTAGTTTATTAAAATATTATTTGAATATTTTATTCAAGTTTGGAAATATATGAGAAATATTGTTTCTTAATATCACCGATTTATATTATCTTATATAATAAAAGCCTAATATGCTAAGTGTCTGGTCAACTGGTTGGCCATTCAACTAATCAAAACATAATATGCTAATGATATGCTAAGGCTGCTCAATCGCCTACCATGATGTGTACTGACCACCAGGGGGCATACGCTCCGACTGGTAGGTTAGCTTGCTGCTGGGGTCTGGCCAATCAGGATTGAGTGAGAAGGGCTGGACATGCCCTGGAACCCTCCCACGATCCCTCCCCAGCTGGCCAACCTCACACGTCCCTCTCTGGCCCCATCATGCACCAGTGGGGTCCCTCATCCTGGCCTGCACCCTCTTGCAATCTGGGACCCCTCGGGGGATGTTGGAGGGCCAGTTTCAGCCCAATCCCGCAAGCCAGGCAGAGGGACCCTACTGGTGCAAGAATTTGTGCACCGGGCCTGTAGTATTCTATATTTCTTTCTGAGTTGACCTGCATCTAGTTATGGGCATTATCATTGGCACCTATAGAGCCGATGTCAATGGTAAAAGAACATGTCGGATACCATCTGGTGAAGTTTCACAATTGTGGGCACATGTGATATGTAAGATACTTTTTAAAGAATCCAATAAATCATAGGATTATACTTTGAGGAGCTGATAGGGAGTAGAAGTGTTGCAGACATTTTATTTCAATAAAAAATAAAATTTTGTGTTAACTACTTTCTGTAGAAATTATTTTTGGAATCTTACTCCTAGTAGAACATTTTCTCACTTGATCTTTAAAATAACCATTTACATTGAGTATTATTATCCCTATCTTACAGATGAGTTAACTGAATAAATTTCCTCAGTCATATACCTAGTAAGTGCCACAGCCTGGGTTCAAACACAGTACTTTCAGACTTTGAAATTCATGTTGTTAGCCATGATGTCCATTGAAAATCATGATGCGCACATGTGGTATATGTATAACATATAAGTAACTGAAGTTACTCAAGAACAGTGATCATTCTAACAAAGAAATATTGTACACAACTTTATAATGATTTCACTTGAATTTTCTCTTATTTTCTAAACTATGACAAGAGCATGACAACTTTAAACATCTGTACATTTTGAGTTTCACATACATGCCATTTAAGATTTAATTGGATTTTTAGCACTTAAAAACAGTATTCTCTAAATAAGAAAATCAAATTAATTTATTTAATTAATAAACAGAAAGACATTACCATTATTTGTTCATGGTATTTACTAAATACCTAAATAGAATGGTTTGCAAAAACGTCACCTCATGTTATGCTAAATTATTTCATAATATGAATGTAGATCAGTTTTCCCAGTTCATATGGATAACAGTTGTTATGCTAAACATATCTTTATAGAGCTTCTACATATTTTGAAAAGTAAATTAAAAACATACACACAAATGAGGAAAATAAGGCTCAGAATTTAGTTGCTTAGTTCAAGAGCAAATTGGAAGTGATTAATTTATTATATGTGCACACTATATCCCAATTATTTATGCAAAACTTTTGAGATAGCTTAAAGTAATAAAATTAAACTAAGTAATAAAAAATAAATACAAGTAGCAAATAGGAGAAAGGAAAAAGTAACTATGCCTACTAAATTTCACATGTGGCTTTGATCTTCTTAGAAGAAGAGGAAAAATAATAAAGAATCCTATTATTTGTTCAGTACTTTTACTCATAAAGTAGGAAGCACAGCAGAGCTTTAGGGAATATAAATATTTAAGAACTGAAAATTATGTAAGGTAAAAATGTCACAATGATTTTCTATAGTGCAGTAATATATACCTTCAAAAATAGCATCATAGTAACCAAAGTCATGAATATTGTGTTACTGAATATTGTGAAATCCCTTAACAAAAGCTGAGACTAATAAAAAACACCTTAATCAAGGTGACATTGTGTGTGAATAATTGAATGAATGTGGTAAAACTTGATTCAAGCCTACAATGTAAATATTGTGGGTCTCTTAGGTAATTTTCAGTTTCCAGAAGAGTATCCATTCTCTTATTCTGGTTTGGTTAGGAGTAGAGTAACCAGCAGTGCCACTTAATGCCTGGAGTGCTGGTATTCTGAGTTGTCGGTAAGGGCACACCCATGCTTTGAAAATCACACGGGCAAATTGCAATGCTGACATTAGAAGCCACCGGGTGTTTTCAACTGAATGGAAAACTACCCCAGCCCCTGCCAAACAGTAGCTTCAGAGCGAAGCAAAATGTATCCTCAGGAGGGAACTTGGGATGTGCTCAAATAGGAAAACATGCAGAGTTCTCAACTATGTAAATTATAGCAAGGAAGAAATAATTTTGTTCCAGAAAATTTCAAATTGGGACATTCAGTTATTCAATAAGTAGATAACATTTCTGTATTAAGCAACCCATCTCTAAAATGCACTGGCTTGGTGCTCAAGAAGCTCAGGGTTTGGTGGAAGTTACGCACAAGGCCATTATAACAATACAGATTGTAATCTTAGAGAAGACAGAGTGCGGTGAGAGCAGACAAAAAGAATGTAAATTCAATGCCCCATTAATGTCGCAAGTATTTATATGTTTTATAAGAGTGTAAGAAGTTAATGTAAATAATAGAAACAAATAAAAATGACAAATATGATATAACATTATATAACACTAAGTGTGTTGTTTTTTTCCAGGACAGTAACACATGCAGACTATATTTATAATATATTTATAATATAACTTTTACTCTTCCCTACAATAAAAGAGAGAGAGAAAGAGAGAAGAGAGAATTCCTTCACTTTTTTCTTTCACAGAAGTTCATGGTTTACTCACTCCATTGAAACATTTGCTCAAAATATTTCTTCTCTGAGGCACCATCTTTGACCAAAAGACACCCTTGCACCCTTTGTCCAGCCTCATCCCCTTCCACTTTCATTATTATTTGTAGCGCTAATCACCCACCAGATACAGCATACATTGGTCTACTCTCTCACACACCAACTCTAATGTAAGCTCAAAAAACAGAAGCTTGTTTTCACTGCTATTTCCAGCCCCTAGAAGGGTACCTGACATTTATTATTTCTTCAGTATTTATTGAATACATAAATTAATTAATGCACCATCTAACCTTCTAAATGTGCCTAAATTATTTTCAGAAATTAAATAAATGGTTATTATATATAAAAAGTAGAATAAGAATTGGAAATTATATTTACCATATTTAATAATGACAAAAACTGTAGAAGAGGATAATCATGAAAATTACAAAATTCTATCACTTTCTTCTAGAAGAAACCTGTACCTCATATTCTATGATTCCCAACAGCAAAACACTTTCAAAATTATTTTTGGAGAATTGCTGACAATTATTCTCATTGGCAAAAAGAAATAATTTCTTCCACATTGTCTTGACCCCCTCCACCCCCCTCTGCCCCATATATGTGAAGGTGTGTATATATTTGCAGGTGTTGTATTGTTGGTGTGTGTCTGTATTATCACAGACTGGGGAAATTTGCTTGGAAAAGAGAATAAAAAATGGTGTTTAAATCAATGCAAATAAGCAATTACAGGAGGCAATCAAAACAAATAAGATGGGATTTGTCAATACACAGTTTTAGATTTATTTTTAATCAATAAATCACTAAAATGTGCAAATTCCCCCATTAGTCTTTTTAAATGGGATGCACCTTCATGTTCAAGAGAACTTTGGGTTTGCACAGGGTAAGGTCAAATTTCCACCTTAAGCCCAAGTAAGCACAATATACTTGGAGAGGATAGAAATATTTGTTTCTTTTTCCCTTCATAGAAATAAACTGTTACAGAATTTACCAGGCGACCAAAAAATACACAGGAGTATCGGAGACACAGGAAAAACCCATTTATTTTCAGATGTTTCACATGTACTAGTACAGGCCTCAGGGGAGACTGTTTCTCTCCAAATCCTGAGCAAACCAATATGGAGGAAGCTTGCCCTTTATACCAGGGGTTCTCAACCCGTGGGTCGCGACCCCTTTGCAGGTCGAACGACCCTTTTACTGGGGTTGCCTAAGACCATAGGAAAACACATATATAATTACATATTGTTTTTGTGATTAATCACTATGCTTTAATTATGTTCAATTTGTAAAAATGAAATACATCCTGCATATCAGATATTTACATTACGATTCATAACAGTAGCAAAATTACAATTATGAAGTCGCAACGAAAATAATTTTATGGTTGGGGGTCACCACAACATAAGGAACTGTATTAAAGGGTCACGGCATTAGGAAGGTTGAGAACCACTGCTTTATACCCTTTTGGTTTCTTTGTCCCCCAAATATGGGACTTCTGGACCTTTCACCAGCTTTGCAAAAGTCCTGTGTGTTGGGATGGGGGCCGTGAGACAACACCTAAAGGCCTGGCCTGGCGCTAGCACTGATTACCCCGTCTGGGGGTTGTTCATGGCTTATGGTCTCTGTAAAATGGGAGTAGTAGTTAGGTAAACAGGTCTTGCAAGATCAGATAATTAAGGAAGGGGCAGTGACTAGACTATGGGCTAACAGGAATGTGCATTAGGTTACTGGCACAAATTCAGATTTCTAGTCCCCCAAGAATGTCTTTTCTCCATCAAAACAGGTTCCAACATTCAGGTGCATGTTTTTGTTAGAGGGCGTCATAACCTCTGGGGTAGAGCCTTTACAACTGCTTTTGGGGGCTGGCGCATGAATGTCATTTGTGTATCTCTCTAAATTTCTCATAGAGTGCTCTCACAACATTTTCTCAAATACAGTGGGGCCTTGACTTACGAGTGTCCCGACTAACGAGTTTTTTGAGATACCAGCTGTCTCTCCGCCTATTTTTTGCGAGCTCCTTAATGAGCTCCTTAACGAGCTCGGTCTCTGAACGAATTAAACTCGTTAGTCAAGGCCCCACTGTACTAGTATTTATTCACTATGTTCTTAACTAATAGGTAGATATATTAAAACAAAACAAAAAACTCCTTTTGAAAACATTCAACTATTGGAGACATGATCTGGAAAGTAATACTTACCCTCACTATGCTCTTGCCTATACCCCACCTTCTGAATGATAATACAATGGTAAAGCAATGTTGCAGATCCTGAAAGACTGGATTTGGTTCCTGGAACTGGATAATTGATACTTGTTGCTGAGGAAAAACAATTACCATGTACTAGTATGAACCTAGTCTTTTCTCAGAATTAAGTCAACAGAAGAATGCCTATCTTATCTAATTGTCATCAATATTGAATATAATTTAGAGCTAGCACAGTGCTTGGTACCTGGAAGAGCCTAAGGGGTTCCAGTTTCCTTCATTCAGCTTTTTTCCCACGCCTACAAGCAGAATTGTGAAATGAACCATACCATTTGGCAGCTTTCAAAAGGCAACTTCAAGCTGGACACTCCCAGGATAGTGAGAAAATAGTTCCCATCAAATCAGAATAGTCCACGAGTGAAAGTACTTGTCTTTACCTCAGTGATCTATCCTATGTCATAGTATAAATACACATATTATTTTAAATAAAAGTAGAGTAGGCGTGGCTTAGTTCTGATGCTATTTAAAGAATGATAATATTTCCTTTTTAAATGAGAGCTCTAAGGATAATGGAAAGAAACTTGAATTTGAAGGTAAGATGCAGAGTCGTTCTGGCAAATTCAAAGCAGGGCTACAGAATCACCACAACATGCTATAAAAAAGAAAAGGAAGACCTTCATGGCCTTTTTTTGGGGGACACAAGGGCTATAATTTGATGAAGCAAATCAATAGAGCTGGTCCAGCCAGGACATATGGTATGTGGTCTTTGGTGTCACTCAAACTCTCTCACTTTTCCATTGTGCAAATCAAATATAAGTGGTTTGTCATTTCAAATATGATGCTTTGGGCTTGGATTATTACAAATATGCTTGATATGGTCCAGATAATGTGTCTGATATTGCTGTCAGGGCATCATTTATGTGTTGAACAGAAAAAGAAATAAAATACAGACTGAATAATGTCCATCTAAGCAAATTCCCACTTTTGGGGATCCTGACAAAATTTTTGAAAATGTACCCCAATACATTGTATGGCTTTTAAAAAATTTCTTTATTGATTAAGGTATTACATATATGTCCTTATCTCCCCATTACACCCCCATCACCCCCACTCATGCCTTCACCCCCCTGTTGTCTGTGTCCATTGGTTAGGCATATATGCATGCATACACAACCTTTGGTTAATCTCCCCCCCCCTTTTTTTAAAAAAAATTAAATCTCTTATTTCTAAAATGTGATGGCCAAGATTTTATTAAAGATAAAATTGTATGGATATGGTTGCCTTCAAGTAGCATGTAATCAAATTCATATTTCAAATGCACGAGAACAATTGTAATTGTTTCATTGAATGGTGTAAATAATGAGATATATATATTTTAAGTGTTCTTAAAATATTAAACAAAATATTCTCTGTTATTTATATCTGTATAATTAGGTTGATATTTTAAAAATTGGAAACATGGTACTAATTAATGCTACCATCTCTTCTCATAAGTTAAATATTTGGGTTTTTTAATGCATAAAAATTATATTCTTAAGTATAATTTTAACACTTTACTTTTAAAAATGTTATAATTTTAAAAGTATAATATAAATTAATTTAAGAAAACATGTTACTTCTTTGAATTAGTAAATCTATTGACATATAAAATATTTTTCTATATACATAATCTGAAATGATACTATTATGTTTTAAAGAGAGTTATGTGAATTGGACCTTCCAAGAAACTTTTACTTCCTTAAAATAAAGCAATTACATTGATAACTACAACAAAGAACTACATATAACCATAGAGAAAATTTAGTTGCCTGCCAAGGGGTCAAGATATAAAAGCTAAATTAATGTCTAAGCTGTTATTTCCTTGAAATCTATTTTGATTGTATAAATTCAAGTTCAATCTACGGTTGTTGTTTGATTCAACTCCGGTTTCAAACAACTCAAATAACTCACACTTCCTCTCATATAAAAGATTAAAATTACCATGAGTATGGTAATAGAAGCCTCATTTGCAAAACAGATGTTCCATATGAAAAGACAAGGGTTTTCCAGAAGTGGTAATAACCATACGTTTTCATTTTACTATTAAATAAAAGTGTTATTTTCAAATGTGATAATATATTTAATTTAAAACTCTTAATTAGAACTAGGTCTAAATTTCCAGATCATTTGGTATATCACCATTAAAAGGTTCAATCAGGTTTCTGATCAGTTTGATACTGGCTATTCTTAATTCTCACATTAGCATTAGACTTAAGACTAAATATATTTAAGACTAAATGTTATGTCAGTGGGACTTTACTGTGAAGTTTAATAAATTAATCATTTTCTTCAGATTTGAAAAGTGATAAATAAAATTGGAGTCATAGGATATTGATGCACAATTTAAGGATTAAGTTTTTCATTAATCAATTGTAAATAATGAATTATCATATTAGGTGTTGATTTCCTAGTATAAAACTGAAAGAATAAAATTATGTTCTCCAGCTAAAAAAATAATTCAGCATTCAGTGATTCTTTGATATCATATGAATGTGCAAATATATATTTGCATAAATGATGTAAGATGATATGGATTATATGCATACACAACAACAAAAAAACATGTTGTATTCTTGTATTTGGATGTAGGTATCTGTGTAGTAATGTAGAAATTGATTTATCTTCTTTATATCAATATATATATGTATACAAATATATAGTATATATACATTTTTTTCTACTATAGTTGTGAACCCTCATGGCATAAGTCAAAGACTCATCTTAGATTAACAGGTGAAAATCTTCTAAATGACTGTCATTAGGTCAAATTGAATACACACATGCACACTCAAACACACTCTTTGTGCACATAAGCATCAAGTCAAAGTTAAAAAATAATACTTGGAATAAGTATATTTGTGATTCACTTTGTGTTTTAGTTTTGAGTACACAAACACATCCATGTGTAACAAATAAATACAAAGCATACAGATGTCGATATGCTCCTTCATAAATAAAGACAGATGACTTCAAGTTGCAAATGATTTCTCACATGTCCATAAACCTTCAGCATATGCCATTCCATCAACACACTCAGCTGAAGACTTTGCTTTCCATTTCCCTGAGAAAGAAAAACCATCTGTTCCTCAACCCTGCCTTTCCTTCAGCTATTAAGAAAGACCTGCTCTAGCTTCTTGTAAAAGCCAGAATTTTAATATGTGGAAAAACTCAATATCATTTCCCCAAATTCCCTTGCATCTGACATTTTCAATTTCTTCTCTATTTTCCCCAAATAAGTTAGACATATGCTAGTACTTATTTTGTTAAAAAAAGTATCAGTCAGGAGATGAAGGTTAATCAGTCAGGTAATCAAGGTTCACATATACAGTAATAAACCATGTGGATAGCATGTACCCTTGATATGAATAGAGGAGAATGACATTTCATCTCTGTGGTCTTTCTCTCAAAACTCAGAAAGCCATTTTAATCATGAGATAAACAGCAGGCAACTCCTAATTGCCAGACATTCTACAGTATACCTAACCAAGACTCTTGAAAACTATCAAGTTCATCAAAAACAAGGAAAATTGGAGACATAACAGGAGACATGACAACAAAATATAATATATCTTGGAATTTAAAGAAGAGACATTGGATGAATCCAAAGAAATATGGATAAAATATGAACTTTAGTTAATAATTTCTTAATATTTGTTCATTAATGCTAACAAATGTACCATAGTGATGTATGATATCAACAAATAGAGAAATGAGAATTTCTCTGGTATTTTTGAAATATTTCTCTGAGCCAGACCAGGGGCTGCACCTAGGGATTAGGCCTGCCCTCTGCCACCTGGGAGAGGGCCTAAGCCAGCAGGTCATTATCTCCCGAGGGGTCCCAGACTGTGAGAGGGCACAAGTGGGGCTGAGGGACAAACCCCGCAAGTGCACAAATTTTTGTGCACCGGGCCTCTAGTCTACACTAATAAAAGAGAAACATGCAAATTGGTGTCACTCTGCTACACCTGCAAGCCACGCCCAACACCCAATTAGGAGTGAGTATGCAAATTAGATGGCGGGAGCAAGCAGGAGGCTTGGGTTGCCCCCGGCGATGGAGGAAGCCAAGCTTCCCGCCTGCCCTGGCCAGCCCTGGCCTCCACTCAAGGCTACAAAGTTTCAATTATAGAAGATAAATAAATCCCAGATACCTACTTCCCTCCACTCAAGGAGGTGCTGAAAAAAAAAAAAAGAAAAAAAGGAAGGGCTGGGAACTTGTGTCGCCGGGGGCTGTGGCCAGCCTGCAAACAGCCATCAGCCCCTCACCCAGGCTTGCCAGGCACCCCAGCAGGGACCCCCACCCTGAAGGGGGTGTGGCCAGCTTGAAAACAACCCTCAGCCTGCAAACCACCACAGGCCCCTCGCCCAGGCCGCCCCACGCCCCAAGGAACCCCCACCTTGATCCGGGACACCCTTCAGGCAAACCAGCCGGCCCCCACCCATGCACCAGGCCTCTATCCAAACTAATAAAAGGGTAATTAGACTGGAATACCTTCCAGGAGACCTTCCAGACGTTCTTTTAGACCAAGCCATGGTGGCAGGGCCGAGGTAGAGGTGGTTAGAGGCCAAGAGGGGATGGCAGTTGTGGGTGATCAGGCTGGTGGGGGGCAGGGCCATTGCAGATAAACAGACCAGCAGGGGTCCAGTTGGGGGCAAGCAGGCCACCAGTGGGGGTCAGTTGGAGGTGATCAGACAGCGGGGGGGGGGGCAGATTGGAGTGAGCAGGCCAGCAGGAGGGCAGTTGGGGGCAAGCAGGCCAGTGGGGAGGGAAGGTGGAGACAAGCAGGCCAGCAGGGGGGAAAGTTGGGGGTGAACAGGCTGGCAGGGGAGGCAATTGGGGGTGAGCACACTGGCACAGGGGGGCAGTTGGGGTAATCAGGCTGATGGGAGGCATTTGTTGGCAAGCAGGCTGGCGGCAGGAGGCAGTTGGGGGCGAGCAGGCCAGCAGGTAGAGTGGTTATGGGCAATCAGTCAGGCAGGCAGGCAGGTGAGCAGTTAGGAGCCAGCAGTCCTGGATTGGGAGAGGGATGTCCAACTGCCGGTTTAGGCCCGATCCCTGTAAACCAGCAGTAGGACATCCTTCGAGGGGTTCCAGATTGGAGAGGGTGCAGGCTGGGCTGAGGAACACCCCCTCCACCATGCACGAATTTTGTGCACTGGGCCACTAGTCATATATATGCTATAATCTTTACATGTTTATTTTGTCTATGACAGTTTTTTTATGATTATATCCTGAGGAACTAGAACAGAAAAACATAAATAACATAAAAATGTGTTAGACAGTCACATTTAAATATAAGTAATAGTTGAGACATATATAAGCCACAAGAGACAAAAGCAATGCTTCAGAAGCTCATAGAATAATTTCCCACACACTGATTAACTTCTCCCTAAGTGCCTTGAGAATTTTTGAATGATTGGTCTTATATTCTAATAGTGATCTTAACTATCTATTCAGGTGGCACTGTTTAATGAACAATAGATTGTGTCTATGACTATTAACATCATATTCTACCAGTCATAAAATGTTTCCTAATGGTAAATGAAGTTTTTGCAGAAATCAATTTAATTTTGTCAGTTACACTAATTATTTAAAAATATGAATGATATCTATGTTTGTTTCTCTGTTTACTTAACCCTTCTAAACTTTCTAAAGCCATACATTAAAGACTATCTTAAAGCACACCTTATTTTAGGCAATGTGGTAACCTAATGGAAATATACACTGAGTGGCCAGATTATTATGACCACCTGATGTTTGTAGGCAAATTAGCTATAATTTCACCCTGAAGTTGCAAGAGGGCCAGACCATTATAAACGTCTGAATAGCACAACATACCTAAGTATCGTTGCTGATCAAGTTCATCCTATCATGTTGATGGCGTATCCCAATGGAGATGGCTTCTTCCAACAAGACAATGCGCCATGCCACGGTGCTCGTATTGTGCAGGAGTGGTTTCAAGAACATGAGGGAGACTTTACCTTGCTTGGGTGGCCCCCACAATCATCAGATCTCAATCCAATTGAGCATTTGTGGGACGAAGTTAAAAGAGCCATCAGGCAGCTGGTTCCACAACCATCAAACCTCACAGAACTGGACAGTGCTATTCATCAGGCATGGTGTCAGATTCCTCGCATCACCTTTCAACATCTCAAGGAGTCAATGCCAAGAAGAATTGCCGCAGTATTGAAGGCAAAAGGTGGCCCAATGAAGTACTGATGAGGTGGTCATAATAATCTGGCCACTCAGTGTATATAGACTTAACATATATTTTTGTTAAATAACATCTGTAATATGACATGTATAATAATTATTATGGTTTTAGTGTATGCATACATATATAATAACTATATAAAATAAATTATTTATAATATATAGTTATATATGTACTCTTATCCATAAAAATGTAATTGTATATATGTATATATATGTATATTTATCTGTTACCTTGCTCTTAAGAAAAAGGTAATGAGTAATTATAGTCACTTACACCAAGAGTTATCTGTGCAAGATTTTATGATAGCATATGGATAGGGCACTTATTCATAATTGAGGTCAAGGAAAATTTCAAGGGATGACACATTGAAAACTGAGTTGGTACTCTAGAAAATATTAGCTAATAAATAACTTGGACAGGGTATTCCAGAAAGTTAAAATAGTGACTATAACAAGTTGAGGACAAATAATGCTTTGAAATGAAGGACTTTCCATTCTAGATAATATGGTTTGGTTACAAAAGTCTAACTCTTCTGAAAACAACAAGAAAATTTGTTTGACTACAAACACAGCCAGGAATTGAGGAACCTAATCTCTGGAGATAGAAGAAACACTGAGGTGAGCCTAATTTGCTACTCTGATTTTTTTTTCAATCATTTCTTCATTAGTAAGCAACACTGTGCAAGAAGTTTACAAGTAGAGAGCTGTGCACAAAGCATTAGATAAGCAGAGCTTTCAACAGTTTCATGAATTCAAGGGAGATAGTGCAGTATAAGAGATAAACTAATGAATTTAAGGAGGTTAGTAAAAGCTTCACAGAAATGACATTTGAACTGAGTTTTGAAAATGTGTATTAATGTAATAAAGGGATGCATAACCAAGCCAACAGAGGAAAACAAATAAGTAAATCACTCATGTGTTTCTAAAGTGAATAATAAATAGTCCTATAGTTTATCATGGGATTAAAGTGGCAAAGGGGAGAGGTAAAAAAAGAGATATGATTAAAAATAAATTGACAGCTCTTGTGTTATGATGATAATTTTAATCTGCCATATTAATTAAAAGTTTTAAAATTATTAACATGCTATTCAAAGAAAATATTACATGGATCCCCACTATTTATGATAAAAAAATCCACTCAGACCTTATAAACCTGTGGGATATAATTATTAATAATAATTAAAATAGTCTAACAGTCTGATTTGTTCATCTTTTCACAGAATAGATAGTTAGAAATATGTATATTTTAAATGGGACACATACTTGGCATTTTGATACTTATTGAAACATTCTATAATATAGAGAAATACTTTTCTATTAGTTCCTATATTCAGACCAGTCCTTGAGTTCTCTAAAAAAAGTACCATCTGTTTATACTTTATGTATATAAACTTTTAAGTATTCTGTCTGCCAACACTCTCATCTATAGTTAAAGTGACACGAAGCAAAGACCTTGAGAAGGAAAGACCATCTTGTTTAAATATCCAGTAGAACATGATGCAGCACACAACATAGAGCCCAAGAAAATAATTAGGATATGACTGTAGCACTTGCTTTCCTTTTCTTAAGCAACAGCATTAGACTGCCTGCTCATACTGCTTTACTCCCTCACTCTGACACTTTTGGTCTTCAGTGACAATCTGCATATATTTATCACGTAATTATGAAGCTTAATTTTTCTCTGCTATAACTCGACTCCCTAGACTGCATTTTTCTCATTTTGGACATGATTAAGTTTCTTCTTGACTACTTCAATTTAGCAAAGTTATGCTGAATTCTAATTCTCTTCAGGATGGACTGTGCATAAACTAATATATATTATTTCAAGTATAGTCACTCCATAATGCTAAAGAATTCTCATTAAAAATAGTAAAAAAAAAATGCCCTTTTAGAAAAATTTTACATTGTCATGGATGAATGCTTGTGAGAATGAATTATTTCCCTATGAATTCATAACAGAACTGTGATATTTTATTAGTTAAAGAAAATTAACTTCTTATGGTTAATATATATCAATGAATTGATTTCTTGCTATTTCTGCTGCCATTCCCTTGAATTTCTATTGAATATTATTTTTTTCAGAATTATTTTATAAATAATAATATATTTGTGTAATGTATATAGGACTTTCATCTTCTGTTTATAAAGAAAAATAGGATAAATCATTAGAATAAAATTAAGATTAACAGGTACACTACTTGCTTTTGTAAAACTGTTTACCATTATCAATTTTCTAGAATTAGTTGGTTAGTTGAGAATTATTATGCACATTGCACAAAGGTTATCAATGAGTTAGTCTATTACTGTGTAGTACAGTAATAGTATACTATGGCAAATATTATGGCAGATTTCAGATTTTTCAATTACCTTTTCTGGAAGATGGAAGCAATACTGCCTATTTAAAGGGACTTTATAAAAATTAATATAACGTCTGTAAAATATACAGTATATTATGTGGCACATGGAAGGATGGCAAGGAGACCCAATAGAGAGGGGTACTACGTGAAGGACTGAAATAAGGGAAAACCAGGAGATATGATGTGAAAGAAGTCTAGGAGAGGATAGTTTCAAAGGTGCAATTTGGACATTTTTTTCTAATAAATGCTCTGCCTTGTGCAATGTGATTTCCACCTGTAACCTTATACAATATCAGTAATAAGAAAGAAATTAGAAAATATTTGCAAAGATGAAATTTCTTAAGAAAACCAGTGAGAGACTAAATCTATCATTTTGGTACAAACCATATAGATGAAAGAATACATGACAATTTAGACTTTCTGTTGGAGTTATTGTTAGTTTATTATGCTAAAAAACTCTTTTTACATGGAAGATATTTTTTCTGGATATCTCATGCTCAATCTCCTGGTGTCTGAAAGCAGAGAAACTAAAGAAATGGGGAACATCTCATCTTAACCAAAACTCTCAGGAGGGCTTGTACCTGGAAACTGAGTTTGATAAGAGGCAGAGTAGCAGCAGAATAGATCAGAGGAGGAGCTGGACTGCTGGCATCCAACAGCCACAGCTGTCAACCAAAGGCTTCCCAACTCTGACCAGCAGTGGGATAAAAATCAGATTCAAATCTGAGACAATTGCGGGACATCACCATCTCTAAGCTTTAAATCACCCCCCCCCCCAATATCAGTATTGCTATTGGTGGGCAGGGAGTTATCCTCCTATTCAGCGATGTTTTAAGAGACATTAATTTACTCAGGCTCTGTTGGGAGGGATTTTGTGAGACAGACACTATCCTTGCCCTCAAAGAGAACAGCCTAATGGATTCATTAACATGGTAGGAAAAGCATGAAAGAATCACTGGAATTAGGACATGCGTATAGAATTATTGAGGAAAAATGTTGGTAGGCTCTCTTTGTAAAACAGGTGTTATGCAAAAATAAATAAAGTAAAGGTATGTGTGTTCAAGTAACTTTGGTAAACTGTGTTCAATGAAATTCATGGGTGTCTTTATTACAGGACTTTCCAGTGCTTTTAATTTGATGCTGTGTGTGATGTGTGTGACCTGTAACTCTCTCTGGCCAGAATCTTCTGGGAAGCATGTCAAAAAGACAAATGTACCACAGACCTATCAAATCCGAATCCTCAGAAGTGAGGCCCAGGAAAGCTAGTTGAGAGATGTTAAGCATACAGCATCATGGTTAAGCACACGGGTCCTAAGGAGATACTGCTAGGGCAGGAAAGGGGGATATGGATTCTTGGCTGTGCCATTTGCTGTCATCCTTTGATCATGTGGTTTATTATCTCTTTGCCTAAGTTTACTTATGTTCAAAACTGGGATAAAGATTATATATATAGCCAAAGCCGGTTTGGCTCGGTGGATAGAGCGTCGGCCTGCGGACTGAAAGGTCCCAGGTTCGATTCCGGTCAAGGGCATGTACCTGGGTTGTGGGCACATCCTCGGTGGGGGATGTGCAGGAGGCAGCTGATCGATGTTTCTCTCTCATCGATGTTTCTAACTCTCTATCTCTCTCCCTTCCTCTCTGTAAAGAATCAATAAAATATATTAAAAAAAGATTATATATATATATAATTAATCTTGTTTTGAGATCAAATGTGAAAAAATATGCATACAGCCTATAGAATGATTACTAATACATATCAGGTATTTAATATGTCTATTTGTTGAGAAAAATCTATATTAACAAGTTTCATACATACACCAAATTATCATTGAAATGTGGCAATAAATAACAAAAAAGTCTGTGGAATATAAATATGACCATAATATAAATAACAATAAATTTAAGCAATTTGAATAATGAAGATAATGGATGTAGTGGGGTTTATAAACCATGATGGGAGGAAATGTAATATTTATTTATTTATTTATTTATTTATTTATTTTGTTTATATACTAGTGCAATTATAGTTAACTGCACCTGATTTTTATTTTTATTTTTACCTAGGATACTGACTTGAATGGAGGTGCAGCAGTGTGCTACAGAATAATAGGGGAAGTTGGAATAAATGGCAGTCTTACTCGTACTTTGAATTTAGAAGCACTCTGAGAGAAAAATTTGTGTAGAAAAGTTACTGTGGAATCAGAAAATAGAGGAAAATGAATGAAAAAATGAGAAAGAGAAGGGGTCAACACAGTGTACGGCAATGGGAGTTACTGCTGCAGCTAACCGAGGTCACGTCTCACTGGGGCCTTCTGGAAATGTGTTTAGAAGCCCATTTAGTGCTGGAAACACATGAGGAGTGAAGGATCTGACATATCTGTCGATCTAGTTTTTTCCACCATATGGTAATTCTCCAGCAACTTCAGCCTGCCCCAATTAGGACCAGACATGTCTCTGCATCCAGAGAATGTCCTCGGGCAGTGTCTTCTGTTTGTTCTGGAATGAGGCACTTCATTCCTCATTCTTAGATCTAAGCAAGATGGATGCCTGACAAGGACCCACCTTTTAGAGAATACTGTATACCACAAACTCGCAACACAGGGAAGACTTTTTCCCCACTTTGGGACCCTATATGAAACATTTTGTGAGTTTGGTTACGGTTAAGTATATGGGCTTTCAGGAGAAGGTTGTTGTGAGTGGAACCGAGCCCTCCATGTCATGGAATGTGAAGCAAAGAACAAAGGAGTGAATGTGAAGCAGGAAAAGAACCACAATTTGTCTGTGAAACCAAGGAAAAAGTCTGAGTGGCTGCTTTTGTTGGACAGTGTGAGTAAAAAAAAATTAAAATATATAATGGGAATAACAGGAAAAACGGTACCAGATTCCAGAGAATGTCTATGAGAAGAAGAATAGAATTTATGAAAAGATGAAATCTGTTATTAGGACTTGGGAACTTGAAAACAGAAAGGAGCAAGCTACTATTTGGACTAGATATGTGTTGGGAAGAGTTCAATTTTGCATAATAATTCTTGTAGTACATGTGCCTGAGAAGTTTTAAAGTTTAGTGTTGGAAGTGTTTGAAAGTCTCCAGGCCAAAAACAGAATGGAGCTTTTATAGAAAGAAAAGATGATGGGAAAGAAGAAAAAAATGATATGGGATTTGGTCATTGAGGTTTTGGAGTATGTTGCCCAAAGAACGGTGTATTTGGAAGTCAAAGTGATATTAAGAATAGTTCCAGTAATAAAAAAATAATTTAAAGAGGTTTATTCTCTGTAGAGTTGAAAGAATTAGGGATTGATTCTGAGATTTAAATGGTGTTACATATGAAACAGGCAGGGAATTGTGTAAATATTTGCCAGAAGAGAATGTAAATTTGGAGTTAGAGGTGGAGTACACTAAGGATTCTTATAGGAGCTAAAGTTGGAAGGGCTCAGATGGTGGGAACAGGGCTTCAAGCCAGGAGGAAAGCAAGACACAAGCCAGAGCTGAAAGAAGAATGGAAACAAGCCAAGGCTATTACAAAGATAAAGTAGAATGAAAGCTTCAGAGACGGGAAGGAAAGAGAGATGGAGCCCACATGTGGCATTAGAGACTACAGAATGGAAAAGGATGGGAAGCAACAAGCTACTGCTGCTGAGTCCACAGAAGCTTTATTTTTCCAATAAGTAGAAATTTAAGATGCATATCATAAAAAATAAATAAAAATTAATGAAACAATAGACATTCCTTTAGCATATACCCTAAGCATACAATGGCTCAGTGTGGAAGAAATGAACTTGATAGGATCACTATTCATCAAAACTTTATTCTCCTTAATATTACAATGATGTCACGTTTATCTTCTTATTTTATTTTAATTTTTGGAGATCAAATAATTTTATCAGCTTGAATTAAGTCTTTAAATAAGTAATATCACTACAGTTAAAATAAAAGAGAAGTATAAAAAAAGATACTAGATTACAGTTAAATGAATAATTAGGATAGATTTCATTTTTTTTTTATTCTACCACTCATCTTTCCTCAAATGGAGATTCCTTGCTTCAAGACTTAGACACAGTTGAATGAAAGTCCAAAGGAGAAACCAAATACCTATTTATCAATATTTAGTAAGCACCTAAATATTTGTTCCAGTTTTAGATAAAGTTTGATTGAAAAATCTGATCAAGTTCAAGACACTTGAATGAGGTTTACTACTTTTTATTGCAAATCTAATTTACCAGTTGTAAAGGAAAGAGTCACAGAACTCTTCTTGAAAATCTGGGAGAGTAAGATGTGGAGAATCTGTTTACCATATCCATTCAAAAGGAAAGGGTGAAGTCCAAATAGCTGACTTCAAGGGAACCAGTTAAATGTGGCCTAGTAGAGAATCAATATAAATCGTGTCTCTCCTCTTAAGGGAGTAGGCAGTGCTGGACCAGATGTGGGAAAGAATGTAGAAGCTTAAAACCCGACAACAGGATTTTCATTCATTCATTCATTCATTCAATCATTCATCCAATAAATATTTATAGTGTCCTATGTGCTAAGCATTTCCTAAATATTGGGGATGGATTTCTTGGAAGTCAAGATAGAGGCAGTCTCTTTGGGGGACTTTTCAACTCTAGTGGAAACAATAAAATAGTAACTAAGCAAGAAAATATCAGGAATTGGTTTATGCTATGTAGATAATGATTTGTCAGAATGAAAGAGTGACCAACATACTTCCTAAAGTAGAACAGACAGGTAGTTTACTCTGAGGGTGTGGAGGTTCAGCTGAGGCCTTGATACTAGGCCAACATCAATATTTCTGTGAAGAGAATATTCCAGTCAAAATAATTTTTAAAAAGGGATATTCATCATGTTATGGTGAAGAAGTTTGATTAATTCTAGGGAAAAAAAGACAGGCGGGGCAAGAGTAATTTAATGACTAAGTAACAGGACATGATTTTATAAGGGCAGGCAAGAGCCATGCAGGTCTCAGTAGAAAAGAGTACTTACTTTATATTTCATCCTAAGTTTAATGGAAAACCTTTTAAAGTTGTAAACAGGTAAATGACATAAACTGCTATTCATAATAATTTGAGTATATGGTCACAAACTAGCTAATAGGTTAATTAAACTGACAGATTTTTCATTTCATTTTATTTAGATTTTTGTTAATCCTCATCCTAGGATATTTCTTTCGTTGATTTTTAGAGAGAGTGGAGGGAGGGAGGCAAGGGTTGTGGAGGGGAGTAAAGGGAGAAAGAGATGTGAGAGAGACACACTGATTAGTTGCCTCCCTCAAGCACCCTGACTGACCAGGGCCAGGTACATGCCCTTGATCAGGAATTGAACCCTCGACCTTCGGTGCACAGGCTGGTGCTCTAACCACTTAGCAAAATCAACCAGGGCAGATTTTTCATTTAAAACAAATGACACAATTTATACCAGAACATGTGTTTATATATAGCAGCACTTACCAAACAAAATGTAAATCATTCTCTTCAACTTTTTTAGGAAATGAGGAAAGAAAAAGTCATCATATTTTTAATGATAATTTGTCAATCATTGATTGTTTGCTTTGAGACTGTATCTCTGCCCTGCTCTGCTTGATTTCAAAGCCTGATCCTTGTAAATTGTATTTCCTGGTTCCCTGGTGAACTAGATTTCAGTTAAATTCCCCGTATGATAGATGCTGGCAAAATATTTGAGGACAGAGTGTGAGGGGAAACCAAGGTACTCTCTGCCCCTCTATGTTAAGTGGTGTCTTTTGCAGTGACTGCATGGACCCATGGAGAAACTCCGGAATAGTTATAGAATCTAGAATTTACCCTGCTGCTAGAACTCCCAAGTTATAGTAACATCCACGTCTCTCTTGGAACCTTGAGCTCTGTAGGTGCAGTACCTTAGACTGTTACAAATTTCTATGTCTCACCATCTTTGCCCTTTCATCTTTTTGCAACTGCTATAATCAGTTTCTCCTATTAAATTCCCTCTATTTAATAACATGGGTTGGTTTCTGGTTTGTTTTTGTTGTTGCTCCTTCCTCCCTCCCTCCCTCCCTCCCTCCCTCCCTCCCTCCCTCCCTTCCTTCCTCTCTCTCTCTCTCTCTCTCTCTCTCTCTCTCTCTCTCTCTTTCTTTTCTTTCTCTTTCTCCTTTCTTTCTCTTTCTTTCCTTTTTTCCTGTTGTTGCACCTGAGTGATTTAAGTTCTTATTCTCTATCTGACTTGTTTCAATATGATAGAAGAATTGTTTAGCTATTTACCTTATGCTTAGTATCCTGCTTTACTTTTAATGAGCATTTACACTATTTGTGTTAATTTAATCCTTTAAAAAATTATAAGGTTCCCAGTGCTAAGTCCATCCAGAAATAAGGACATTAGACACTTACTGTGTTAGAGAACGGAACTTTTGCACATAAGACTCATTGGTCTGGTTGATTAGGGTCAATAATTTTGTGATGGAAATGAAAGTTAAATGGTAAGTTGGCTTCTGTACTATAATCATCAAGGTGTAGAAATATCTACTCCTCAGATAAATCCCCTGAAATTTTGTCATTATTTTAACAGATGACTCCTTTAATATATAAACAGGTATGGAAAATCTAACACTTTAAGACATGCTCTCAGTGATTCATAATGTATTCCTTATAGATTTTATCAGATGCTCTCTTTTTCTAATAAACCAGAGTAGTAAAATGGAAATGAGATTTTGTGTGGGTTTAAGATAATAAGGATTTTGAGTCGGCTGTTTGTAGCATGGAGGTAAAAGATATTGAGAGACTACTAGAAAGTATTAAAACAGAGTAACTAGGTGGAATGCAGATAGCAGAGGACATGATAAAAGAGAAAGGGAGACTGAGAAACCCACTTAAGTAAATGTGTGCTCATCTGGCACTGGTATATATATTTCTGTAACACCTGTCATTATTAACGACACATATCATGAATCATTAGCTTTTTATCAACAGATCCTATAACAGGGATAGTCTTATGTTAGTCATGGGTTATCTTCACTGAATGAATGAAGAAAGCAGGCAATTTATTATCCCATGTTTCTCCCTTTCTTCTTTCCCTCCATTTTCCCTCCCATTCCATCTTCCTTTATTTTTTTCTTCCTTCCTATATTCCTTCCTTTCTGTATTCCTTCCTTCTCTCTTCTAGTTGTAAACTAAATCTGAATATAAAGTGTCAGTTGAAAAAAGTTGAAGATATTAATCTATACAAAGTAACTTGTATTTTACTTGGGGACTCTAGGAATGTCTGAAAGAAAAAAAAACTTAAAGAAAATAAAATATTTATTGAATGAAAAATAATAAAATCTTTAGTGGTTAAAGTATAGACCCCATTAAAGACCATGCTTGGAAATTAAGAGCCTATCTCATGACATTCCCATGAGACCACTTTTGTGATGATAAGGTTTTTATGTGTATGTATAATATATAAATTATCCACGGATATTAAAAATTTGGAAAAACTTTGTTATGAGCTTTTTCTAATTAAATTTATTGGGGTGACATTGGTTAATAAAATTATAGTTTATAAGTGTACAATTCTATGACATGTCACCTGTTTAATATTACATTGCGTGTTTACCACCAAAAGTCAAATATTCTTTGAGCTTTAAACTCCAAAACTTGAAAGTAATGTTATAGTTCAGAAAACAAGTTTGAAACTGTAAGACTGCTTATATGCAAAATACAAAGACAGAAATACTTCAATTTTATAAATTTTAAAATATTCATCTAATTGAAGATTTTTGTTTCCACATAAATTATTATCATGTAGCTAAGTTTTTTCTATAAATATCTGCAATTATTCTAGCATAGAAATAGAGAAAGTTTCATGTATAATGTAAATTATTTAAATATTTTATTAGGAAATTATAATAATTACAATGGAAGCTGTTATTTTATGGTCAGAAAATGCCTTCTAGCTAATAATTACTGAAAAATGATAACTTGGTAAGCTTTGTGCATTCTTATTAATTCACGGAGCCAATAGTGACATTTGAAAATGTTTTCTTCAATATGAGTCGATTTACCAAAGTCATCTATTTTCATAAAACATGTACTTTCTTCACTGACAAGTTTTTCTCTCATCATTGAAGTTTTTTTTATAATAAAGTTTATATTTTTAAAATGTGATCATTGTAAGTCTGTATGCTTATGTATATTTAAATCCTGCTTTATTTCCTTCAGGAAAATACTCCTCTCTCATAGTAATATAGTTTTAAATAAATCCAAAGAAATTTAGTAAGTTTACCAAAAATATCATATATTTAAACTTTTCATTCTTATTCAACAAAATTTTTGTTTTTATTAAAAACTATGTCCTCATGGTTAGCATGGCACTCTGACAGCTGTGTTCTTTTGCAAGGTTTGTTGTAAGATTGCTGTATATACTACTAAAAGAACATTTGAGTCTCGATTTATAAAGGCTTCTACTTCTTGGCTCAGGTTCTGAGTTTGTACACTTTAAAAATAGAAGTACTTCATAGAGTTCTTTGATATCTTTTCATCAAAGAAACTAAGCAAGACCTATTTCATTTTTATTTTTACTTTGATTCATATTTTTTCAGCATTAGAACTGGGTTAAGCTCCTTGTCATATTATATAACAGAAATATCTTGTCATATCCTGACATCTTGTCACCTAAATAATGACTCATGGTCCTGGTGAGCTTTCAGAGAAAGGTTCTGGCAATTATCAAATGTCTCAGCTCTTCCTTTGGCATTTCACAAAACTAAAAATCCATTTGATATATTATCTACATTTTTGCAGAAAATATGGCCCTAGACACTCATTCTAAGCCAAACTGAGGGTTTCCATATGCTTACATAGGATGAGAATAATATGCAATATTCCATATGCTTCCAATTTATACATATGTTTAAAAATCAGAATATACTTACCTTGACTACTGCTTAAGGATTCCAAGAATATGAATATAAATAGAAATGAAATATAAATTGGAAATATTAAAAACAGAGAAGTGAAGAGGTAAGGTTCATGGGTACCTAGAGGAAAATCATTCTCAGCAGAAGTGGCTGTTGCACAGCTAGTTTAACAACAAGTGGTGCAGCTGATATGGCTGAAGCAGACGGAACTATGCAGAAATTGAGTGAGAGAGTTAGAGCAGAGGACCAGAACATGGGGCTCATTGTAGGGAGAAAAGCACCATGTACTTCATTTTAGTGTGATGAGAAGTTGTTAGAAGTTAGTGAAAGGCTGCCATTCATTTGTTCAACAAATATTTATTGAGCATCCTAATATGCATCAGCTGCTATTTTAGATGCTGGGGATATGGTAGTAAACACAAACAGTTTTATTTAAATCATATGACTTACAGATTTTTGAGTGGGGCACAAAAATTGGTTATATGGATAATAGGCCAATGTTAAGCAACCACCACTCTCATATTAGAAAGTGATAAGTGTTGTGGAGAAAATTAAGACAAGATAAAATGACTAGAAAGTTCACTCTGTATTGAGAGGTTGCTGCTATTTTACATAAGGTTGTGAGATACAACAGATATTTTTGCAATACCTGTATTCAATAAGGAAGGGATTTATTAGAGGGAGGCATGATTAGAATCAGGTCAACCAATTAGGAAGGTATTATAATTAAAGAAAGAGGTGAGTTTGGCTTTAATCTTGCAGGTCAGGGCAGGGATGACAAAAAGTCATGGGATTCTGAATTAATTTCAGAAGGATATTAGCCAATATGATTGGCTGTTGTATTGCATTCTAGGAAGAGACAAAAGGAGCAACCAAGGATGACTCCAAGAATTATAATAAAGCAACTAAATAAAGCGGAATTACCTGAGATGAACAATATTAAGATGAAAGGTAGATTGAAGGAGTAAAATGTGTAAGTTTCAGTTCAGTGTAGCACATAAAATTGCCATAGAACTTTAGAAAGAAAAGGACTTAATAGAAAGGTAGATGAGTTGATTAGAAGGCCTTAAATAGTGAATTATATTTTGAACCTCCAGGAATAATTCCTAGAAACTTTGAGAAATAATCTAAATGGGGTTGCTGCTATGAATTATTCGCTTTTCAGCATCATTAGAATAAAAATTCCTGATGCTGATCCAATCAGTACAACTATGTCCAGATACCAAGGAAGTTAGTAAACGGACATTTCATTGATGCAATACAGTGATTAGGAAGCCATTTCCATAATCATTAATGATATTTCCATTGTTACTCCACACTCATGATGCTGGGGAGTAGCATAATAACTGTCTTTGACAATAGAAACACTTAAAAAGAAGTAAAAAGGAGTTACTTTTCCAAAACTGTTCTGTACTTAGAAGCTAATACTATCTAGTTTTTTACTTCTTTAAATAGAAACACACACACACACACCATGATTGCATTAGTGTTGTGGCAATCAATGCAGACTACTTGCATAGTGTAGTGTCAAGAGCAGTGGAATATGCGATATTTGAAACATTGTTAAGTTTCAGGTAGGTATGTGATACCTTTAGGAGATTGCAAATACAACTTACATATATGAATCTGATAATCATATATGGTATATTAGGAAAAGGTAATTTATAGGTAATGTTGAAAGTCATGAGACAGGATGAAGTAATTTAAGGATTGGATAAGCTTAGGGAAGAGAAAAGCTGAACTTTCCCTGAGTGTGTCACAAATGATAAGGCTATTTTCACCCTCTACTACTATTGATAATAAAGCTTTTAACCACTTTTTCTAGTTCCTAAAAAAAGAGAAGAAATATGCCATATACAGTACAGATATGAAGATTTTTAATATCAGAGAGAAAGCTGTGTCACCTCATAATAATAACATGAATATATATTCAGAGAAAATCAAAATTAGTTTTTATAAGAAATCAATTGTAAAGTTGTACTTCTAGTAAATTCATTTATGAGGAGTAGGATTTGATTAATATTCTGTATTTGTTATTATTTCTGTGTTACAAATTATTCTGTAATAGGGCCGTTTAAAATAAACATTTATTTTGTACAATTTTTGTGAGTTGAAAGTGACTCAGCTGTGCAGTTTTGGCCCAGAACGTCTCATGAGATTATTGTCAACTTGTCGGTCAGGACTACAGTCCTATCTGAAGACACAACCGGGAAGGATTTGCTTACAAGCTTATTCATGTCACTGTTGACAGTTCTCAGTTCCTCAATGGCTATTAGCTGGAAACAGCTCCTTTACACATGGGATCTCCATAGGGTTGCTCACAATACAGCACCGTGTTTTTCAATAGAAAGAGAGAACATGAGCTTGCCCAAGAAAAAAGATGCAGCTTTTTAGTAGTCTAATCTTAGAGGTGATATATAATTGCTTATATTCTACTAGAGGCCCGATGCACGAAATTCGTGCAAGGGGCTCGGCCCTTGCAGCCCCGCCTGCCTTGGTGAACCCTCGCAGCCCCAGCTTTGTCTGGAAGGTCATCAGGATGGTTGTTCTGCTGTTCACTCTAATTAGCATATCAGCTCTTTATTCTACAGGATTGGTCACACAAACAACCCCAATACCATGTGGGAGCAGGCCACACAGAGGTTTAAATAACCGGGGGAAGGGAACATTAGAGATCATATTAAAAGCTGGTTACCACAATCAACATTTATTGACTCCCAACAATTGTGGGAGCTAGTTTAGCTGTCTAAGAACTCTGTTGTCTTCACATATAATGCTAGAGTCAGAAGGCCTCAAGACCGTCTATTAGGAAGGGACTATAAAATGAGAGAAATCAAGCACAAGCTGGAACCCACAAGCACAAGCTGGAATCCGTGAGGAAGGACTCCAACTATGTCAGTTCTTCTTGATTCTGACCTTAGTGTATAAGTGTCCTCAGAAACCTAGGCCCTTGGTCACAGAGCTAGACACGTACACTTGGCCCAAGAGTCTCCAAGGTTGAAGGAGGATCTCGGGGCGGTGGTGTAATCACTGACTAGCTGCTGTGCCACACTAACAAGGTGAGCCAGCATGTAAGTGACAATATATGTAGGCTAGCAAATGGCTCCTGATTTACTTCCACCTTCCAAATCTCCTACAGGAATCTCTATGGTGGCCCACTCTTACCAAAAATTTACAAAGAAGTAAATTCCGGAAAATGTATTTCAGTCTAAAAAAGTTATTGCACTATGAAACCACCACAGATCGTGAAACAAGGAGCAACATTCCCAGCTCCTCTGTCAAACAACAGTAATTTGAAAGCATATAAGAGATTCTAGACCAGGGGTGGGCAAACTTTTTGACTCGAGGGCCACAATGGGTTCTTAAACTGGACCGGAGGGCCGGAACAAAAGCATGGATGGAGTGTTTGTGTGAACTAATATAAATTCAAAGTAAACATCATTACATAAAAGGGTACGGTCTTTTTTTTTTTTTTTTAGTTTTATTCATTTAGTTTGCCCACGGTTGTTCTAGACTAAATAAAAGTATTTTTGTAGTCAGGCTGATTAAAACTTTTCTCTATTTCCATTGTAAGAAGCAATTCATAAAAAATATTCTAATTGAGATTTTATATTCCTTATTATTTTTTGATTGACCTGTCTCTCTTTTTTTTAAAATTAAAGTATAATTGACACATAACATTATATTAGTTTCAGGTGTATAACATAATGAATTGATATTTGCATAAATTGTAAAGTGATCACCAAAATAAGTCTAGTTAACATCTGTCACCATACATAGTTCCATTTTTTTTTTCTGGTTGTTCCTTATTGATGCCATCCTAAAGTCTTGGCTGTGGGGGAGATAGGAGTCTTGGTCAACATCTTTGCCTAAACTGAGAAGATGTTGAAAGACCTGAGCTTATGGTCTCTTCTCCTATGAAAGACAGACAAACAACCACTTTTCAGGCACCTCCATGTTCCCACTATCCCCTGGAGCAGGATCCCTGCCAAGGCCTACAAACATAGATGGGGGACATTTCCAAACTGACCTCCCCTTCACTTTCTAGGAGATGGGGAAGTTGGCCTGTGGCCATGTGAACAAGCCTCATCCACCCATCCTAAGAGATCAGCAGAGAACTCAGATGGATGAGAACCAAAGTGGTTTTCCCATCTTCCTAGTTTAGTGCCTTCCTCAGCCTCAATGAGCCAAAGTCTTGTTTGCCTGGGGTTCTTGCAGGATGCTTGATTGCGTTGAAGTTTTTTAAATATACATTTTTTACTTTGTGCAGAGAATGAGTGTGCCACAGGGGTGCGGTGGACAGGGCTGGGGGCAGAGGACCACCTGGGTCAGACATTCCTGGTATGAAGGCCACCGCAGGCAGGAAACTCCTGCCTGTAGTCCGTCCATCAGTGTCTCACTCCTTTAGACAACCTTCACTACCCCTGTCAGTATTCATGATTTTGTTTTGTTTCCCAAATCTTAATTTATTATTATTGCATATATAATTAATATTATATTATAAATAATATCATATGTATATATAATATTAACCAACATTCTATTTTCCTGGATTAAAGATGTCTTTGTAAGTATGAGCCCGCACAGATACCGAGATGATGTGTATAATAACTCAACGTTAGAGACCGATTCCAATATTCAGAATGGAAATAGCTAGGGAAATAAACCCTCATGTTCTTACCTCAAGCATTCAATCTTTTTTTTTTTTATTGTTGTTGATCCTCATATGAGGATATTTTTTCTTCTTTTTTTAAAAAAATATTTTTTATTGTTGATAGTATTACAGATATCTTCCATCCCCCCCTTACCCCTTTCCTTCTACCCTACCAGGTCTTCATTACTCTATTACTGGTGTCTATAGAGAATTATTTTTTCTTAATTTTTGTTTTTTTTTAGAGAGTGGAGACAGGGAGAGAGAAAAACATCAATGTGAAAGAGACACATTCCCCAACCAGGGCTGGGAATCAAACCTGCAACCCAGATAGGTGCCCTTGATGGGGAATCAAACCTGTGACCCTTTGCTGGCCAATGCTCTGAGTCTAACCACTTATCACACTAGCCAGGGCATCAAACATTCAATCTTAACAAGGTTTATTTCTGTCTGAATGGGCAGCAGGTGATTAGACTTTCAATACTATTGGTTATTTTATTTCTCTTCAAATTCCAAAGTGATGTGAACATACTCATGTTTATTAATTTTAGTTTTATAAAGGGATTATAATAGACTCGTGGATGATTTTGTGCTTCATTCTGTATCCTTTAATATTTCTAATGTACTTGGAGAGTTGAGAAAGTAGGAGGATTTTATCCCATAGTCCTAAACTCTATGAAATTGAATCTGTACATGGGCTGAGGGCGAAGAGTAAGAGAATTTAAAAAAGAATTCCCAACTTCAATTAAAGCCACCTCTGTTTCATCCTCTGACGCCGTCTATGCTTTCTGAAGCTTTGACCTAGTGTAAAGGAGGGAGGAGAATCACTTGACATAACCTATATAATAAATGTGCAAGTGCAGACTCATGAATTGTATCATAAAATTCTCTTTACTATCATTTCTCTCCACGAAAAGTCACTGGTTATTTTACATAATATCTTCCAGTTTCATTGTGTAGAAATATTTCTGATCAATGGGCATAATTCACATTGAAATGAGGAACTACAAAGTGCTTTTCTGTCAGATAACTCCCTCTTAATGTTTTCTTATGGATTCCATTTTCTAACTGTACACATTGAATTAAAACATTCATTGTATGTGCCAGTTAACATTTTATTTCGGCTAGTAGAGACATTGGTAAAGAAAAGATTCCCACTATGCCTGAAATAATTGGTTTGACGCGTCAGAGGAAAGTGTGAGCCTTAGAAATGTGTCTGACTTAGGCAACGTTCGATTTATTAATCCCAGTTTGTTCGCCTCCTGCTGCTACTTTATGGGCTTCAGAGTTTCTTAAACTTCAGCAACTTTAAAGATGTTTAAAAGAGTTTTCAAATGTAAATATTTTTTTTTCATTTGGCAAGTTGTTTCTGGGATAAACATGCTTATATTACTGGTTGAGCGCAATATAAAATGAGAGCTAGAGCATCTCAGAAGAAATAAGCATAGCTATGAGACAACCTTGTTCAAAAGACATGATCCTGATACTGTAGACAATGGATCAGGATGGATAATATCCCTCCTGTTTTCCTTTTATGACTTCAAAGAGCATATTATGTTTTATTTCTTTCCCATATGTTACAGAATATCCCAAATATACATAAATAATTCAGCACTCTATAAGAATAAAACTCTTTATGATATGTTTTAATGTTACGAAGAATTGTAACAGTCAAAAAGGTAGGCTTGAAATGAGAAGGGAGATGACAGGCAGAAGGTGAAAAAAAGCTAAATTGATACAATCTCTTTGGCATCGTTTCCATTTGCAGAGAATATCTATGGAAGCTCTGTCAACAAACATACCAAAGAATATCAGTTTATTTAAACTATATTCTGTTGTCTACATGCAATCATTTAAAAATCAGACCAAAGAAAATGGAAGAAGCATGCTTATCATTTCTTGAAACAGGCTAACTTACTCACTTTCATTCAGGAAGACTCAATATTTGTTTGAGGTCTACTTCGTGTACACACATAATGTTGAATAAATTGGCCTCTGTCCCTTGATGACAATCTGTCACCCTTCAGGTTCATATAAGTATATGTCTCAGTATATCTAAGTTAAGCCCACTTACATTTGGTATATTCCAGTCACCTACTAACACACTGTAGTCAGTGCTCTGTTCCTATTCTCTTTATTATTCAACTTTTACTTACTATGTTTCTACTAAAAGTTGGAAAGGTAAAATATAAAACATAAATATGAAATTATCCTAATATCTAATCTATATTCTGACAACAGTGCATAGTAGTTTTGCTTTTATCCTCAGAGCTGTAGGAAATCAGTAACTCCTGTCCATGAACCTATTTTTTTAAAAAAATTATTGCTTTATTATTATTAGTAGTAGGAGTATTTTTAACATATATATATAATTTATTTCAGAGAGAGGAAGGGAGATGTAGACAGAGATAGAAACATCAATTATGAGAGAGGGACCTCTTGAACACCCTGTACTGGGGATCGAGCCTGCAACCAGGGGCATGTGCCCTGACAGAATCGAACCGTGAATCATGATCTCCTGGTTCATGGGTTGATGGTCAACCACTGAGCTACATTAGCTGGACCCATGAACCTATTTTATTCTCTGTATCACTTTCACTTTGCATTTGATTGTTTAATCACTTAACTTTTTCTACTATCATTCTGTGATCTCCAATTCTACAAACCAAAGACATGGCAAAGGCCACATTGGAAGAATGACCTTATTTGTACTATCCTGATTCTCAGTTAACAGGCCAAATGGCTGTCTAGCATGTTTTATTGATAACTCTTTCAAAATGATTCTAAATAGGATGCAACCATTATGGACTCACTGCTTTGAACAAAAACTAGGTTGGGGAACCTCTTCAACAGATCAGGTTGATTCATACTATTATCTAAACTAAACTTAAAGAGCAAAGTTCTAGGACTTCCACTATTTTATTTTTTTTATGATGACTATGGGCAGTTTTCTCACAAGCCATGTAAATATGACATCCTCAGCTGTTGGATTCAATATGCCTCTCCCTGCAATGTGCAACACACGTGAGAAGTTGGCTACAAATTAAAGCAGCACAGGCAATAGCAACAGTAAAAGAGGAAATGACCTAAGGGAACAGGCAAAACATTCTCTTCTGATTGCTTTAATCTTAGAAAGTTAACATGTGAATACATTTCACATTTCTGAAAGTGATACAAATGCAAAATGTACTTAATAATAAAAGCTAACTTTAACGAGCTCCATAATTTATTTTCCCTCAGAAATGTTTACAAACTTTACTTTGATCTAGTAAAGAATGAGGAAATTACTAAAATAACCACTGAAATGTGAAAACCACATGCAACATGGATTTGGTGTTCTCATAGCCCAGATATTAGAGGTCATTGCCTTGTCCAATTCCCCAGAACCTCTTCTTTATAGTCTGTGAAATCTCTGCAGGTGAATTCAGTCATAGCACTAGCTTTGCTTCTTGATCTGCAGCATCACTAGCTCCCCAACACACACACACACACACACACACACACACACACACACACACACGCATGTGAGTTATAAGGAGCTAAGATCATTCAAAATATGTCAAGCATGGATATGGAAATTGTGAACCCCTTTTGATACAAATGGACTCATATACAGTTAATATCATCAATAACACTCTAAGAATTTACCAGGGGTGAAAAAGGCTAGAATTAGTAAGCATGACTTCAAGGAGAAAATTCATACATTCTCAGTTTAGAGAATAATCCATTTTAGACATGCTTAAAAATGATATGGCTATTAGAAATAGCATTTTGAAAGTTGAAGATGATAATTCTAGAATTTTACAGTCCAATACAGTAGCCAATAAATTTTAAAAAGTTATTAATTTCCTTGAGAAAAGTCACGTGATCTCAATAGATACAAAAAAGATATTTAATACATTCAACATAATTGACAAAAAGTCTTTGTAAATTAAGAATCAAACATAACTTTTTTTACACAATATATGGTAACAACAAACCTACTACTAATATTATCCTAAACTATAAAATGATAGACCCATTCTACTTAAAAACAGAAAAAAAGAACATCTCATTATCACCAAGTCCATTTAATTTTATACAGATGCTCTACAAGTGAACCAAAATATAAGAAAAAAATTCAAAGGCTTGTAGGAAAGAAGTTAAAAAAATCTCATAAATGATTTTTTTGTTGATATAAATAGGACAGAATAAATTACAAAAAGTTATGAAAAACAATAGGAGAGTTTAACAAGGTAGTAAGACATCAATATTCAAAACTAATTTTCTTGAGCTCATCTATCATTCTTCTCCTTTCTTATTCATTTTCCTTGACTTCTTGCTATCCTACGAACATGCTAAGCTCCCTCCCATATCAATATCTTTGCATATGCTTTTGACTCCATCTCGATATGCCTTAGATTTTACATAGCCAATGCTTCCACTCTCTATAGGTCTTTACTAAAATATCTCCTTCACTATTAGGCCTCCCTCCCTGCCTTATCTACCATGGCTGCCCTGCCTCTACCATTTACTGGGTGACAATTCTCCATAAGCCTCTCTTATTTCTTCCTTAGTTGTAAAAGAGGCACTAAATAATTTCTTTCCAGACTACTTTTGCAAGGATATTTGTATGGTGAGCAACTTTGGAAGATATAGTGTCTCTTTCTAGAGCAAAGGACAACTTTGCTCACTATCTTAGAGGATACTATGAAATAAACAGTGAAATACATCTACTACCTGTACTAATAAATTTCAAATATATAATATCTACTTTATTCACATCTCTCTCAAAAGTTGCAATCTTGCCTTATACTTGCAGGCTATGAATATGACTACTACTTTATCTTGAATTTCACATACATTTTTCCACCTTAATATTTTGTCATGTCTTTCAAAGTATGTTTTCACCTCCTGACTGCTATACTCTGTTTCTCACTGATAATTATATCTTTTCCCTTTTCCTAATTCCAAACTCTGAATTAAAATTACTCATCCATATATGGAAATAGTAGAACAAGTAAAAGCCTACCCTAACCTTGTATAAGGGTTGATTATAGCAGTGAGGGAAAGCTTATATACCTTGAAGATAGAAAGTTCTGCAAAAAGAAAAAGGACACGCTAAATAAGCATCTTCAAGATCACTATTCAGGTAATTCCAGTATGTGAAATACAAGGAAAAAGATTCCATGAAACTCAGAGGCCAAGGGTCTGCTGAGTCCTCTCAACATGTGTTAGAGTTATTGTTTAAGTTTGCCTTACTTCCCATTTCGTGTTTTAATATTATGGATGATATAAACACTGATTGTTTTTAGCATCTCCAACAATGGTCATCACAAATTATCGCACTCAAGTTATCATGTACAATGAACTTAATAAAAAATGTGTAGTTTGATGAAATAATAAATTAATTTTGATCATAGTCATCAATTCTAATATTATTTTACTAAAAAAACCATTAGCCTTCTCCTTGTATTTAATTTAGATGTCTTATTATATTTATTCAGATTCTTAAAATATTATTAAATTCATATGGAGTTGATTAAAATTTGGATCTTTTGTTACAACATCTTTTCCCAATTTCAATCTGGCATATATTTATCAGTGAAACTTACAGACCTTAAATTAGATTTGGTTTACATGCCATTTCGAGGAATGTTATTGAATTCTCTCATCTTGTTTACATATTATTCTGAACTTTTACATGCTTAAACTTTCTGATAACATATGAGGTGTTTATAAAACTCTCAATCCAAACATGTTTTCTTGATACTTTGACAAAATGATGTATATCATCTGGTTTAAAAATATTTTTCAGTGCATTTTCCTTCATATGATAAATTTTCAAGATTTTAAACATGTTTAAAATAAATTTGTTTACAAATTGTGTCAAGTAATTTCTTGCTCTTCATAAGCAAAAAGTTATAGCATTGCTTATAAAAGAAGCACAAATAAATTAATAAACCATCCCATATTAAACAACTTGATAGTATTAAAAATTCAGTTGTTACAATGAACAGAATCAAAGTATGATGGAAGAGGTTATCTGTAAAATGAGTCCTTATTAGATATTAATCATAAATTAAGTTCACTAGCAGAAGAATGTGTTGAAGTCTTAGGTATGTAAGACTCAAGAAATTCTAAATAGAAAAATATTATGTTTATTATATTTATTAACATCATACTACCAAGAAATAGATAGGTCAAGTAAATAATAGGATTTAACCTCAATAATGCATTTCATAATGATGTTAAATATTTACTGTAAGTCTAAGCTTTAACTTTTTCTTTTTGCATATTCATGAATTTCATATTTGGAAACCATTATTAAAACTACCTCCTGCTCATAAGCTAGAGTATGAGATTCAAAACACATCCATGCACCTGAGGGTTTAATATCATAAGATTTTAGAGTTTAGAGTTTAGTTAAATAAATTTCAATATCACGACAGTTATTAACTCCAAACATACAGATTACAAGTCTCAATATATAAAGCCTTTGTAATCATTGTTCAATGAAGGAATGTAAATTCAATGTGGTCAGGGCATTTATGTTTCTCTACTGTATATACCACATCTAACACAACATTGAAGTAAGGTAAATACTACTGAAATATCTAAAAGAATAAGTAAAAAATAGATAATTGATATTGAAGCTATCTAAAGAGTTGATTATACTCTACTGCAAAAAAGAAAAATTACTGTTGATCATTGCATTTTTTAAATATTAAATATATCTGTGTTTATGTAATATAGCTGCTATTGATGGGTTGAGATCACGGTTTTGAACTCAAAGACACCAAACTTTTACATAGGACTCAATGTATAATTCCTACATATGTTATGCATTTTGAAGTTGTTGAATTAAAGTAGGAATCAAACTTTGGAAAATATTAAATTAGATATATTTTTGTATTAAACTTTTCTATTTATTGAACATAAAAATTATTTTATTTCATTTGTTAGGCAAAAAATTATTATGCAAATTGTACTTCTATTTTCATTTTTTGATTTAACAGATTTAAGTACTAATTTCAAAAAGATTGATTTAAAGAGAACATTAATATTCACATACTAGAGGACTGGTTCACAAATAGGGGCCTATCAGGCTGGGCAGGCCAGGGGGAGGGGTCATGGAAGGGGAGGGCTTGTGGGCGGGTTGGCTGGCTGGCCCCAACCCCTGATCGAACTCCCAGTTGAGAGGATAATTGGCATATTAACCTTTTATTATATAGGATAGTTCTTGTGTATGTTGAGCTTTATTTTTTTTTAATATATTTTATTGATTTCTTACAGAGAGGAAGGGAGAGGGATAGAGAGTTAGAAACATCGATGAGAAAGAGACATCGATCAGCTGCCTCCTGCACATCTCCCACTGGGGATGTGTCCGCAACCCAGGTACATGCCCTTGACCGGAATCGAACCTGGGACCTTTCAGTCCGCAGGCCGACGCTCTATCCACTGAGCCAAACCGGTTTCGGCTGTTGAGCTTTATATAAACAGTGGATTGCAGTGCAACTTGTTCACTGCATTATTATATTATTAAAAGAATGTTTTATAAAATAATGCAACATTCACTTTAGTTGTTAGCTATTTAACATCTCCAGATTCCTTCTGTTTCATTGAAAATACTTTAGGAACACAGAAAGAAATAAAAGTTGCAGTAATCCTGGGAACTAAAACTGCTGGGAAATCCCAGGAGAGAACCCAAAAGAAATTTCCAGAAACTAAATTATTGATGGAGCTACATAGAAGAAAAGCAGAGCCATGTAAGAAAGAAATTGGCCATTCTCACTCCACATTGACCCTATTCCATAATACTTCTTAGATAAGTAATGCTTATCTAATAATAGCCATATTAACTTAACACAGAGGTATGTGTATGACTTTTTTATACTATTCCAATAAATTCCTGGAAAACATGTTGATGATTTTTGCCAAATAATAATAACAAACTATAATATAAATAAATAGATAAATAGGTAAATAGAAAAACACACAACATGCTGGTTGCGGTAAGTTTGAAGATATGTAAGCAAGAAAGAGAAAGAACCAGGTTTTAATTACTGGATGGGCCAAAATGTCCTACATTTTATCATTTTTCTTCCCTTGTAGGGTCTATGTAATTTTTGAAAGGAAAATTTATTTTTTCTACACTACACTGTAAAATATGTAACTTAAACACTTAAGAGATATTTTATGTGCTATGTTCTACTTATACTTTTTAAAAGTCTCTAGAAAATATGTTTAAAATATACTTCTATTTTATACATTAAAAATACCTTGAAAATGGTATTCAAAAAAGCCAATTAACTGTAGCCTACACTAATTTCAGGCTACCTACTGAGCCTTATTAGACACCTCTCTCTGTAACGGTTATAGGTGCTATGTAACCTTTGGTGTCTTTGAGAGACAATGCAGTATACTATGTTCTGACATCTGAAATTACTATTGACTTTTGGTTTCTAGACAGCATTCTCTGTCCTCAACAAGCATAAACAAAATACAAACTCAACAAGACAAAACAAAAATAAAGAATTATGTGTTATCATCTTCAAAATCAAAAGCTTAAAACATCATTTTTCCTGTTAGCTATCTTTCCAGTGCTTTATAATTTTGTGATGAAGTATTAAGTATAGTTGAGGCAGATATAATTTTCTTTGTTATTATATCTAATAAAATAATTACTTTAATCCTTTCAAAGATAATATATCTATTGTAAAAGGGGAAAGAGCCTCTGTTTCCTACACTGTCAGTGTATCATATTAAACACTAACATTAATCCATTTTCTTTACCTGAGAGAGAAAATGATATTTTGCTGGAATGATACAATGGTGCAATGACATTACAATGAAAATATGACTTTTTAAATGTCTTTAATGAAAAGCCAAAGATATTATTGGAGTATAAGATTGAGAGAATTTGTCTATAAGTATGGCATTTGGGTCTGTAATACAGGAAAGATTTAAAAAATGTGACATGGTAAATAGACTGTATTGTTGAAGTGATGAAAAACTGAAAAATTCATTGGAGTGTCCAAAACTGCCAGCTGGAAAGGAGACAGAAGGATATCAACAGTCTGCATTCAGAAGGAATCCTGATGTGTTGATGTAATAGCCTGGTAATGAAATGATTTGCCTGCCTCTACTTACAAAGAACTCTTTGATTCTTTGAAGTGGAATGCTTTGGAGATCACATAAACATGGCCTACCATAAAAACTGTGTCTTTAAGAGTATTCTATTTTCTCTGTAAACACCAATTCAAATAAATCAGTTACCAAGGTTCATGTATTTATTACACACATTATAATTTAAAATTGTTTAATATCTGCTATTTGCTCTGCACTCAATTCAAACTACACTTAGGGAAAACAACAATAACTCAAAACTGAATAACAACCCTGTCTAGACTCAAGTAAATACATTGTCACCCAATTTCATGAATAGATAATAGAGTACTTGTTAGAAGCACACATCAGAGTAAAACCTTGCCAGAACTGGAAAATGTAGAAATAGCTCCCTGGAATCCCTTGAGGAGCTCAGTGGAATATGAAGAAAAGTGGAAAGAGTGAGAGTGAGAGAAAAAAGAGAAAGAATAAGAATATAAATTTTACTATGAGAGGAATTAGAAAATGATTAACCCTAAATTATGAGATGTAAATTATCCTCAAACTCTCTCATTCTAGCACAGCATACTAATTGATGTCCTGAATCCATTATCCAACACAACTAACTGAAGATTTGCCATTACAATCCTGGTGTAGCCACTTACTAGTTCTGTGATCGAGCATGTAACTGGCATCTCGTATTGAATGTCTTAATATGACAAGCCATAGCTCTGGGGATACAGTGGTAAACACAAGCAGAATGGTCCTTGTGATTATGAAGCTTACATTCCTATGGGGAGAAATAACATACAAATAGAAACAATGGAATAATTTTAGATAATTATTAATTCTGTAAAGAAAAACAAAACTGGGATAGAAAATGGCTGGTGGGGTGAAAAGAGATCGTTTATTATCTAATTAACTGCTTTAAGTAACAGTCATCTGGAGAAGTGTATCAGTTGTCATAAAGGTGGGGATATGCACCAATGTATCTCTAGAGGGGTCAATACTCTCCCAGCAGTCATTCCAGAGAGTGAGAAAAGATGACTCACTCCTGACTTCACACTCTTCCCATCTCAACTCACCTCTAATAACTGAATTAATTTGAAATAACTTGGAACATTACTTGCCATTAATATAGACAGTAGAAACTTTCTTATAAATGATATCAATCACCCTTGTCTTTGGGATCTTCGCTTTGCAAACAGCTCCTGTCCTGTTTTAACTAATTTATTGTTTTTGTTAATCCTCACTTGAGGATATTTTTTCCATTGATATTTCGGAAAAAAATGGAAGGAAAGGAGAGAGACAGAGAAAGAGATACATCGACCGTAATCAAGTCTGAGGGTGAAGCTCTAACCACTGGAGCTCTAATCCTGTCTTAGCCACCAACCCAAATATAGTTTTCACATGACATTCCTCTTGTAATTCAGCTGTGAGATTATAAAAAGACTATGGAATAGAGTGTACAGTGCATTGATTCTTTTTAATTTCAAAAATATCAATTTTATCATTTGCACAAATCACTTTAGAAGATATTTAATAAATTATATTAATTTATACTATTCTATGTAGGCAAAAATGAAGTAAAGGCAATGCCATAATTCTGCTTATGGAAGTAAAAAATCATATAGACCTTTGAAAAATGACCTTTACACCACAATGGAAATAAAAGTAAAACCTAGCTTGTTGTATTCTTGTCAGGTTTAATTGAGATAATCCATCTAAAATGTCAGTGCCTGACAGATATAAGTGTGCAACAATTTGTTGGCCATTATTTTTATTCAAATATATTATTTTTGTTAACATTGGTTTAAATAACAAATTTTAATTGTTGTTTTCTACATTAAAAACTTCATTTGGAGGTATACGGCAGATATAAATAAATGATACTTAGAACAAAAACATACACTTCCCATTGTAACTTCTATATTACCAAAAAATAAACTTCTGTTGAAAAATATCTTTTTTCAATCAGTCTTAAATTTCTGTCACCTTTCTGCTTTATAAAACAAAATGTATTATGAGGAACTTGACTATTTTATATTATCTCTAAGGTTCTATCTATATATAACATTTTCTAGTTAACCTATGACTCAAACAATAAAAATATTGGAAAAATTTCTTAGACACATGAAAACATTTCCCATATGTAAGTATTATAAGAACACATTTTATTATACATAAAAACAAAATGCACTAATAGGGTGGTATCAGGGTGGCTACGTGGAAGCCTTTATAATGGTACAGATTTGTGGAATATTTGAACTATACCATAGGAATAGCTTAATCCTGGATGTGAGAAGTTAAGTGTTTCCTACTCTCTATTTAAACGTGGCTCTAAGAAAAATTGGAGGAGAGCTTACTCAAGATAGAAGACTTGTTTGTGATCATGCAGTTATATAATAATTAACCACTGTGCTGGGCTGATTTCCCGAAATGACAAAGGACACTTTCACTATCAATGGTTATTGACTATGATGTGTGGTTAGAAATAAAAGGTTTTATCTACAATGACATACTGTTACTGTGGAAAATGTCATCTTTCTGGCTAATTTTGGTCACTCCTATTAATATTATTTACAAGAGACAGTCATTTTGAAGATACATGAAAGTTTCCATTTATTAATAGATTCTATGATTCAATTCCTTGTGTTCAGGACTAAATTATGCTAAGCCTTGAGATTTCAGAATAACAATATCTGATTTCTGCACTTGGGAAATTTTCATGTTCCCAAGAAAAACGGATTAAATACAAAACAATGTAATAACGATAAAATCAATGAGTATATAAAACTTGGTAATTGGATAAAATTTATCTCAGTGGACTAGATCAAAGAATGAGTTAGACATTTTCAGTAACCTAATATTAAAAATGAGTCTCACAGGATAAACAGGAGTTTAATTGGTAAAAGGAATAATGGAGTGCTATTTGGAGATGGTGATAGAAGTAAGAACAGTGGCCCAGCAGAGATTTAAAGGAAAAGAAAGATCAAATGGGTAAGGCCATATGGCCAGTACAGGAAATGTCACCTACTTAATATTTATTATTGTGGTAGAGAAAGAAACTTTACCTTCAAGGTTCTTTAGGCTGGTCTAATAATTTAGTCTACATGAGAGATTAACAAGTAAAATAAACAAATTTAATTACATGTGTACACGTGAGAACACCACATATATGAAAGGTTCAGGGACAAAAAGTTAAAATTAAGTGTAGATGGCATTCTGAGTTAAGAATGAGATAAGGCACTTTAGGGCTTTAAAAGGTCATTTCAGGAGAATAAGAACAGCAGAGATTGAGTTATTAGAACTTTGCCCTACTCTAGAGATACGTCATAAAAAGTTATTTTGGGTGGTAACTCTTAGATGGACAATGCCCTAATTTAAATTATTTAATAGAAAAGTAAAAGTTTCTTGTGAGCTTGCAGGGTCTTGATTGTCTTAAGTTCAAAATAATTCTCATGTTAAAGTGGCACATTTTGGAGAGACTGTTCTGAACTCATAAAGTATCAAAGATGAATAAACTTTGGACAAAACCTTTTTCCAAAGGTTGAAACTTATACTTGTAGAACCTTAACAGGTAACTCACCATTTAAAAACACTAAACATCCAATGAACCCCATATGCGTGACATTCTTCACCAAAAATGAACACAAAAGCAGTCAGTGAAATGCCTAATAATAAAAGTGAAGAATACAGAAAGTTAAAACTGTGCAGTAAAACAAGTAGTCTTGCCATGGCCATCTTACATGTTAGCATTAAAAGCAAAGAACACATTTTCAATTACTTTCAGTTGTTTCTATTTGGATATACAATAAAACAGAAACTGCAGTTTCTAAAAAGAAACATTTAGATATCTGATGAGCATTTTGAATATTGTATTTAATCTTTTTATGATCATTTACATTTTCTATTTTGCTCTCAGAATCTTCATTATTCCAGGAAATATTGAGGTCTGAACAGTACGCTGTAATTAGTCAGTTTGTATGGCCTGATAGCTCCATAATTGGCCTCCCAGCAGTACTTTTTGTTATTTAAACAATGTGGCTAATATAATATGCATGATGAAAATGTTGGTACTATTGTTTTGCAGCCTGCGATGTTTTTAACTCTTTCAACAAAATAACAATGAAGCTTGGACTATGCCAGAACCAATGTCTAATTATATAGGGCCTGTATTTTATTTTCCCCTCTATGAATTTTATTAGTATATTCAGAACTGTGTGTTTTATAGCAACACACACAAGACAGTGGTCTACATGATTTTCATCTAAGACCATGTGTACATTGATAAAGCAAATACCCCCTCCCCCGCTCCCCACACACAAAAAGGCAATTACATGACATGGTCTCTATTCATTATGAATATATTCTTACCTGACTTAAATATCTTTAGGATATAGGATTGTACTTGATAATTTATTTTGCTGCTCCTTTAAAATGATTTTGACATACAAAGAGCTGTGTTTTCACACTTTTCTTATAACTTTTAAACTAGGAAAGTAAAAATACAGGTACTGATACAATAAAGAAAGGGAATCAATTAATGTCTTTTGTGAATATGTGCACACTGCTGAATGGCTTTTGTTCTTCTTGCATCATGTAATGTTAATAATTACCTTTTCCTAGCCTGTTTTATGGTTGAATAAAATAAATAAATTATATACATATAATTTATTTATTTTTTTAACTAGGGAGAGAAAGAAAAAGTGCTTCCTTTGGTTGAATGTGATGAACAACAAGAAGAAAATGCAGTATCAGACATCTACTCTGCAGCTTCCCATTTGCTATCTTGGGTCACACAATAGTTTTACATCTGAGTATTTTTCCCTGAGAGTGGAAGTAGCTAATGGCAGATGCTGTGTTAATGGCTCTTTTTGGGTTATGACACATTTGGGCTTCCCTCTTGGCAGGGCACCTGGAAGAAGGGCAAGATTGGGCTGCAGAAGCCAGGTCAGCATGGAGCAGGATTCTAAGCTTCTTCCTCAACCTCAACCTCCTGAAATAAAGGGATTGGCTGTATAACCATGAAAAACTCCATTTATTTAGCATGACTCTTCTCCTTTCTGTCCATCCACTCCCTTCCTTATTCATTAAGGCCTTAGGGCATCAGATTCTGGCCAGCGTTCTAACCGAAGAACAAAGCCTCAGATCTGTTGATCACAGAAAAAGAGTTTTGGTCAAACTAAAGTTAACATTTTTAAAAAACATATTTTTATTGATTTCAGAGAGGAAAGGAGTGGGAGAGAGAGATAGAAACATCAATGATGAGAATGAATCATTGATCGGCTGCCTCCTGCATGCCCCCTACTGGGGATCGAGCCTGCAACTTGGGCATGTGCCCTTGACTGGAATCAAACCCAGGACCTTACAGTCCGCAGGCCAACACTCCATCCAATGAGCCAAACTGGCTAGGGCTAAAATTAACATCTTGACTTCATTTGTGTTTCAGTCCTAGGCCCATGAAAGCAGAAAACCCTACTGACCATATCTTCATGAATCTAAACAGAAAGATGTTATGGTTGACATCAGGAACTCATACAATAACCAACTACTTCCTACACTGGCCCCAACCAATCAGTAGGGCCTACAACCTCAACTCCTTTAATCACCATGATTAATAACTTTTTCTGTATTAATACTTTTTTCCATATATAATCTATCCCCATACAGGTCATCTGAGAGTCAGGTTTTAAAACACAAGCTCGCCTGTGCTCTGGGTTTGCACCGTTTCCTTAAATAAACGTTACTTATCTTTGCTGCACACTCTTGTTCTCATATTATTGGGCTTTGATGTGTGCAGACAAGGGAACCCCTTTAGTTCAATAAAAACTATATCTTCATCATTCTCTCTTTTCTCAAAGTTGTTACATTAAAATTAGAGCTCTATCTTTATTAGAATATTGGCTCCTAAATTCTGGGCAAAACAATATATATTTTTCTACTTTATGGCTCCACTGTTTATGTCAATAACATTTTAATAAATCAAGTCATTCTGTAGGCTAGGTAGTTCTGAAAAGATCAAAGCAATACATGGTAAAGTTTAAACCAAAACATACTCATTATCTTAAGTTTAAAATTATTCAATGTAATTTTTAAATGTCTCTTTTATAAGAAAAAAAGAGAAAAAGATTTTGTATAAAATTTCCTGAAACAAAGCTTATTTTACTCATTCCATAAGGCTAATTACAAAACAGATTTATGGAATTTATATTATAGTATATATCTACACACTTATGCAATGGTATGGAGTAGAATGTCCTATTCAATTTTATTCTAAAGCAGTGTTATTGGAGAGGAACCAGGCCTGGAGTGGGTATGCCTCAGGCAGCCCATGGTGTGTGAGTTCTTGACTTTGTACAGGAGAGATTTCACAATATGAGTCCAGGTGATTTTGAGAGTATTTTTACTAGAGCTGGGGACAGAGAAACAAGGAAGCGCTTAGGATAGAAGAAACAACAGGAGAGAGCTGAGGTGGGGTTGTTTTCTTCTTCTAACAATGTTACAGAGAAAAAAATGAGCCTAAGTGGGTATATGTATAAAATATATATTTATATACCCAAGATAAAGAAAGCAATGTATTTAGGTAGCTTTTTTGTTTATTTTGCTAACTTTTTTTCCACTCCTTTTATTTTGATAGTGTAATCCTTGTTTTTGGAAATACCATGTCATCCTCATGTGGTATGAAAAGTAATTCTTGCCTCCATTTTCTAGCTATTGCAATACATTAATCCATGATCATGTGACTAGAGATGAAACAACCACAAGACCTTGCTTGTAATTGTACTTCTGGGAAAATCTCTTTTTAACTACTATGCACATATTTCTCTTTAGAACAGGTGCTAGTTTATGCATCCCAATACCTACTGCCACAGTAATAGGGGACATTTGTTTTTCTTAAAAACTTAAAAATTATCTGGCCTTGATTACCAGTTTAGGGATTTAAATAACAATTAAATGCCATTAAAACGTAATGTATTAAAATATTATTGACTACATTCCCTAATCTGTACTTTAAAGCCCTTTGACTATTTTAACTACCAATTTGTACTTTTAAATCCTTTCACCCTGTTCACTCAGCCCTCCAAACCCCACCCCTATTGCAACATCAGTCTCTGTTATCTATGTCTGTTTCTGTTGTGTTTGTTCATTAATTTTGTTCTTTAGATTCTACATATAAATGAAATCATATGGTATTTGTTTTTCTCTGTCTGACTTGTTTCATTTAGGTAATAGTGATGTATAGTACCAGGTGGGTACTTGAAATATCTAAGGGATCACTTGGTAAATTATATTATTGTCTAACTGTATATTGTATAACTGAAACTAATCTATATATATAAAAGCTTATTATGCAAAGTTTCCCCTAGGGAGTTCAACTGACTGGGAGTTCAATTGCTCGCTATGATGTGCGCTGACCACCAGGGGATGGCACAGAATGAAGGAAGGCCCTGGCTGGCAGCCGGCAGCTGCTAGGGACCCTACCTGTGCATGAATTTTGTGCACTGGGCCTTTAGTATAAAATAATATTGAATATCAACTGTAATTGAAAATTAAAATAAATAAATACCTACATACCATACATACTTAAGGTAGCTGCTAGTATTTTTTAATGCCTGAGTACTTTATAGGGTAGTAACCAACATAAGAAATTTCTTACAATTATAATATTTGAAACTGGAGCCCATCCTTGTGGTTTATGACTCTGACCAATAGGTCTTGGTGCTCTGTCTTTTCTGTTCTAAACTTTCAGTGATTCCCATTTTTGTTTTCACTGGCTCTAAAGTAGAACTAATTTTCCCCATGAAACGAAAATACATCCTATTGAGTTACACTTTAAAATAGAGATTATATTTATTGCTTCTCTCAGAGAGAAGTAGTGTTTCATAAGTATTCTTAGGTGACAAAATTTCTTTATTACCCTGAAGATTTTTGAATCCCAAATTTATCTTTAGATTCAAGAGAGCAACTGTCACACAGAACTTCTTCAATTTAGAACAGATTTCTACATTGTAATCATTCACTAATGCACATGGGTTTGGCATATTGGCTATGAAAAACTGATCTCTCACACAAAATTGTATGCTTTATCTTTTTCTTCAGGTGGACTAATGTGAATATATATATATATTTTTTTTTCTCATACTTGCTTGAACTTACTGAAGGTTCCTAGCTATAGTCAACAAAATTTAGTATCTTGACTTTTTTTTCTGAATGTCTAGAACTCCACATTTGATAGGCATACAGTTCAATTCAAGGCACAGGTTTAACCAGCTACTTTGCAATAAGCAACTTCTCATTAAAGAGATATCATAATCCTTACAGCCCAATCTAATTTAATTCATCCATTCCACAATTTATTGTGTAGCAATTGAAAATCTCAACCCTAATAGAGAGCACACAGCTATCTAATTTTTAAAACAGGAACACATTGGCTATTTGACAAGAAACATACATCAATTTGCAGGTATTGCTAGAGGTAGAGCTTCCAGGTAATGGCACTAGGGTTGTCTTTGTACTTTCCATTTCTCTTCTGTGCTTGCTGTTACTTCTCTCTGCATTTGCTTCCACTCTATTACCCTGCAGACTCTCCATTTGTCAATAAAACAGTTACATTCTCATAATTTAAATTGTAAAAGCAGGAGAGTTATATTTCCAGCTTTGACAAAGAAAATTTAGGAAATACTGCTTTTGGCCTTGATCACATTATGCTCCAATCAATTAGATTACATATCCACCATTTCAATCAATCACTATGCTAAAAATGATATGTTATCTTTGACCCCCTCCTAAGGCTTAAGAATCAAGAAAACATAATAAGCTGCTACAGCACGATATAGTAAGAATAACAAGTTTCCCCCTAACAGGTTTGCTTCAGTGGATAGAGCGTCGGCCTGTGGACTGAAGGGTCCCAGGTTCGATTCTGGTCAAGTGCATGTGCCTTGGTTGTCGGCACATCCCCAGTAGGGGGTATGCAGGAGGCAGCTGATTGATGTTTCTCTCTCATCGATGTTTCTAACTCTTTATCCCTCTCTCTTCCTCTCTGTAAAAAAAAAAGAAAAGAAAAAAGAATAACGAGTTTCTCAAAAGACTGGTAAAAAGATAATGTGCACAAGGCAAAAATAAATGTACATACATACATACATGCTCAAATACACACATATATAAATAACACAAGTCTTTATCTACCATCTTGATGTTATTTTAAGTTTCTTGATGTTATTTTAAGATTTATTAGCATGCTAGGTCATGAATATGTACCTCCAAAATAGTAAGTGTGTTATCCACATATCTCTTCTCTCACATATTTCTGACTATTCACACCTGCCCGCTGAGTATGCTTAAACTTGCTCGGACTCTCTTGAAGTAATTTGTTCTCAAGAACCACATCATAAGAGCTCTACAGCCATCTTGTCAAACATGCTAAGCATGAAAAACATGCAATAAGTACAGAAGGAAACTGCTGACAGGAAAAAAAATCTGCTTTTTACTTCCTGTGTATTAAAAAAAAGTTAAGAGGCTAAAAGTGAACCAGCCACTAAGAAAGTAACTCTTTCTCTGAAAGATATCTTTCTTACTGTTTCCTTATTCCCAGTTTCATAAGCATCTTTTAGAAACCTTTAATTTAGAAATTAGAGGAGAGAACAATTTTCTCTGTTTATATGTAAAAAAACATGATACAGGTTTACTAGTCAACAGATAGTATGTGATTTACATTTTATGAATGTTTTTAAAAGCATGAAAAAATAAAGTGCATGCATCTAAACCTACGGAACAGCAAGAGTCTATATGTATACAGCTACATCTTGTGTAGACAGAATAAAAATTGATGTTACATTACAATTAAAGCTAGTAGTTTAAAAATCATCAAGTCTTTGCATTATTTATGATGAATGACCTACTGAGGTAAAAATGAACATTAAAGTGGTTCAACAATTTTCATACCAAAGATAAATTATATCAAATCAAAAAACAGAAATGAGGAAATTAGGAATCATTAAAGAGACTCTGTGATATTTTCTGTACAAAAGAAAAACTAAATAAAAAACACAAGCCTACACTCATTTAGATGCAATTCTTTGCTTAAGACTATTCACGCATTGTTTACAAAAATAACTTTGTGGGTTCTAGAATAGCAGCATTTAGTTTCAATGGAGAGACTGTCTGGACTTGTTTGATTAGACCAAAGATTTTCATAAACAAAGTGATCACCAAAAAGGGGAAAAGGGCACGCACAGCTGTAGGTACAAATCCTAGGGATGGATGATCTCTTTTTATTTGACCTAAGAAAAATATTTTGAATTATACTGAAAAAACATATAACCGTTGTGTACATTTTCCATTTCTTTACTCTTCTCATCAAAATAAATCACATATACAATCAAATTTTGAGATGATAACAAAAACAATTTGAAAGTGTTTATAACATTTGGTAAAGAGATGCTTATGAGGAATCTGATAGTCAACCCAAGGACAATTAATATAGGATCTGTGTGAAATGTGTATAAAAGTGAACATTTGAACCCACAGACATATGGAACCATCTGACTTTGTTTCTTCTTTCAGAACCCTTAATTGTATAGTGACTACCAACTGAGTCCTAGATTAAATTATGCAAGAAGTTTAAAAAAAAAAACTTCAGCTGCTCTCAAATTGTATTGCAGTAATGACTATTATGATGGCAAAAGTATAAAATGTTTCTTTTTATTGATTTCTCTTACATAACTCTAACTGTATTGTCATAAATGACTAAAACGTTCTAAAATATAATCAAACTAGAGGCCTGATGCACAAAATTTGTGCAAGAGTAGGCCTTCTTTTCCCCGGCTGCCAGCACCAGCTTCCCTCTGGCACCCAGGACCCGGGCTTACCTCGAAGCCCTGGTTTCATCCAGAAGGTCATCTGGAAGGATGTCGGTCTAGTTAGCATATTGCACTTTTATTATTAGAGATATTTCTAACAATAATAAGAAATATTCCTCTAGAATATAAACCATAGAAGTTAAAATCCAAATTTTCAAAAACATACTTTTGCAAAATTTTCAAATACTTTATAATAAATTTGTTGATCCTAAAAAATAGAATATGATAAATATAAACATATGTATGGCATTCATGTGTGCAAATATTCTTGTATATAACTATAAGAATATGTAACTGTGTGTATGTGTGTGTATATCCAATGCTATAAAAATGAACATGAAATAAAAATTAATGTGTGTGGTGATTCTAATTCTTAGAACTCCAGTGTTTACAGGTAATCCTCCTTGTTAGACAAGAGCCTCTCTTTCCTCTGAAAATTCTTTTTATTATCCTGATGCTTGCTACTCAGTGTTTAAGTCTTCTTAGTTAAAGTCAGTTTATAGCTAACTTCATAAAATAGTTCTATTCCTCTGGTAGCAAAAGTAGCCTTAAGATGAACAGTAAAAACACACAGTTATCCAAACTTAATGGTCCCTGAGTCAGCACTACATGTATTTAGTGAATTGGAGAATATACACACACAGAAAGGCATCTAGAGATAATAATACACGTTTCATAACTTTCTTTAGTAATCATCTGTGGTAGGCACAATAATAACCCCCTAAAGATATGTATGTCCTAATCCTGGTAACCTGTGTACCAGGATTATGTACCAATATGTTATTTATATGGCGACAGACTCTGTAGGTATGATTAAGTTAAGGATTTTGAATTGGGGAACTTATCTTGAATGACTTATAATCTTTGAAGGTGGACAAGAAATGTGGGCATCCTCTAGAACAGGGGTGGGCAAACTTTTTGACTCGAGGGCCACAATGGGTTCTTAAAGATATGTATGTCCTAATCCTGGTAACCTGTGTACCAGGATTATGTACCAATATGTTATTTATATGGCAACAGACTCTGTAGGTATGATTAAGTTAAGGATTTTGAATTGGGGAACTTATCTTGAATGACTTATAAACTTTGAAGGTGGACAAGAAATGTGGGCATCCTCTAGAAGCTGGACAAGGAAAGGGAATGAATTCTCCCCTAGAGCTTCCAGAAAGAAGTGCAGCTGATCTACTCCTTGATTTTAGCCTAATGAGAGTTGTCAGACTTATGGCATCCAGAGCTGCAAGACAATAACATTCTATTGTTTAAAATTATTAAATTTGTGGTAATTTGTTATATCAGCAATAAGAAATGAATACATTATCAGCCTTGTATCATTAATTAACAAATCCTTATGACATGTTTTACTCTAGTCTATCACTTTTACCTATAAGTTATACAATTATGGTTATAATATTGTTAGCACATGGGTTACACATTAAGAACAAAAAACCAGATATACAAACTACTGACCTTTATCTTTTCAAGATCTTCAACAGACTTACCAAGGACCTTAAAATATACATATTTCAATGTTACCTTGTTTTCTATAATTATCTCTGAATAACTGAGACAACATCATGCAACGTTTCTTAATGCTACATTCAATTTGGTATCCCCACTTCTGAAAACTCAGTATTCTCTAATCCAGTCAGTTTTAACTGTATATTTTTCAGTTTCAAATATGTCAGAAATAATTATTAGTAAATGACATGTGCAATGCCAGAAAATATTAGATAATACACTAAATCCTAAATCCAAAACTTGTTTAATATCTTTCTGGTCCTTTCAGCTCACCACTCATCTCTGCATTGTATGAAAGGAGAAAATGTCTTAGTTATCACTTTAAGAAACTTGCATTTACTTCAATTCTTTATTGAAAGCACTTGTGTCCCTTTAAGCTTTGGAATATCACTGTCTGTCAGTAAATAATAATGGTATAATATAACAGCATCTTATATAAAATAGAAATGTCGCTCTATTTCACATAAAAATCCAGAAGTAGAAAATTCAAATTGTGTTTCATTATGTTCTACAAATACTTATGAATGTAGACTCTTTTGAGATTGTCCCAGTAATCCTGGAGTATGGTTTTAATTATCCTGCCCCAAAATAGTGGAATAAAATCCACTATCACATCCACATTCCAGGTAACAGGATACAATAAATACTAAGGAATAACAGAGGGAAAAAATGTGAATCGACTCCATTCTATGGAAGATTTCCAGAAGTTTCTTTACAGCATTCTACTGCCTTTCCATTGTTCAGAACTCAGTGATACAACTATCCGTAGTTGAAAGGGATTTGGAAATTCTATCTCTACTATTGATGAATATATTCAACTAAAGGCTTTAAAGCTCAAATGTCCATGACACCAGGAAATAAGGGAGGAACCCATATTGTAAGAGACTAGCAGTCTTATCAATACCATGGGAGAGAGAGAGAATCACATTTTATCCTCATAAAAATCTTCTGCAGCAGAAAGCACTACATTCCTCATTTTCTCAATGGGAACAGTCAAATATATAGAGGTTGAAATAGATGTTCAAGATTACATAGCTAGAAGGTGATAGAGAAGAACTTAAACACATTCTTCTCTGAATTAATAATATGTGCCCTTAAACAGTAAGTAATATCACAACATTTTATAATACTTCAAGCAATTAGATTGACTCTCACTATTTCAGATGATTTTATTTTAATAGGTATAGATTTGTTTTAAATTCAATTTGCAGAATACTTTACAGTCCTTTATTGTTTTTAGATGTCTAAGTCTTTCATTAAGTTCTTAGGATAATTTTTTTTTAAAGAAACATCTTTAAAACAACATATAAATGTATGTTAATTTAGAAAAATATATATTATTTGCTTCAAAATAAACTTATCCTTAGGCTGCATCCATGCCATTGGCACTTTATTACTAAGCATTATAAGCAAGCATAACTGAACAACTCAGTATATTTAAGATCATACATAATTAGTAGTTATCTCAACTACTATCATTTTCAAATACTTTAATTTTCATATTAAATAACAGATGAATACAGTATATTTTTTCAATAATTATAAATCCTAAAAATGTAGAAGATTAAGTTGTCAACTTTAAACAAAGCCTATTAAAAAACTAAGTATTCGATGTTTAGTGGTAGAAAAGTCATAGAAGTGTGTTATTTTTTCCAAGATGCTTACAAAGCAAATATTTACAAATTAACTACTATTTTAAATAAAAAAAGCTTATATATGTCTCACTGCCTCATCATGCTCGATGGCCTATCAACATGGAGATAAAATGTTAAAGATGACTTAAGACTAGAATGGGATGTATCACCATGTAAAAAGATTTTAGAGAATAGATCTTGAAGAACTTGGTATACTGAAAAGTACTTGACACGTTTTTCACTATAAAAAGCTTTCATGAAATTTTGAAACAATGGATATTGTTTCAAATACTCTAATATGGTATCTGCAGCCTCATAGTATATATCTCTTTATATTAAAATAAAAGCATTTGAAGAATTATAAGAATTAGTGAAGCATAAAAATATAGAACTAAAACTAATTAATAAAAAAGTCTAATTATATAATAAATGTAAAAAATATGTGTGAGACACTTATGACAATGTCTAACTCAAATGCTCATTGAGTTTTCTCTGGATTTGATTACTATTTCTAGGAAGAAGATAAAATATTTACCTTATCAAAAGCCATAACACTCTTTTCAGTGTTATGAATATAAATTCAGTACATAATGTAATTGATCTATTTTTCAGTGAAAACAAGATGAAGTATTGAACAAACTTTTCCTCAGTAAACATGTAACTTATTATATATACACATGAAATATGTTACCCATAATAAGTAGTTTAAACAGATACATGACAACATAAAAAACAAGGAGCTGGATGGGCTTAGATACTATCTTTTTGCTTAAATGAATAGAATGTTTTCTCTACTTCACATAGCAATATAGATATAGAAAATCCAGGATTATGTTTTATTATGTTCTACAAATCCTCAGGGATGTAGACTTTGTCCCAGCCATCCTGGAGTATGGTCTTAATTACCTTGTTCCAAAATAGTGGAGCAAAATCATTAGCATATTCACAATTTTAGGCAACAGGAATCTAAACTATGTTGGGTCAAAGAATATTCCATGTTTAATATGTGAATTTTAACTTATCGTGATCTACATTCCCTCTATGCACAAGTGGAATCACTCTCCAGGAATACAATTTGAATTTTCCAAGGATTCTCAAATAGGTTGTTAAATAGAAATAAATTTGGTGGGGTAAATATGGAGGATTAATGGTTTAAAAGTCACCTTCTACAAATGATTTATATGCTCTTGTTGCTATATCCTCTATAATAAAGACCTAATATGCTAATTAGACCAGACGGCAGAACGACCTTCCAAAAGAACCTCCGGAATGACCAGTGGGCAGTCTGCGAGGCAGCCAGGGCTGTGAGGGCTGAACCCCTTGCACGATTTTCATGCATCGTGCCTCTAGTTAATTAATAAAAACCTTATTTTTATTTAACCTTATTTTTCTTAGCTATATTTCTAAATTTTTACTTTATATTATACCTATTTATATGTCTAATTAAAATATTTATTGAACAATTAATTTATTCAACCTTCTAATAATTTTCTCTATTTATCATGGCCCCCAGAAGACTGTGTAAATGGGTTATATATACTAGTCACCTGGGACGTCACCTCTAAACTCAACTAATGCAACATCATTCTACAAGTTCCATCATAATAATTGTTCCATTACCTGATTATCTTCTGTGTCAACTACTTCATTAGCTATATTTTACATATAGTAGGTAATACTCAGGACACGATTGAAAGTTAAATAACTTGCCCAGGATTACATGGTTAGTAAACAAAATAAATGTATTCTGATCGATGTTTCTCTCTCATCGATGTTTCTAACTCTCTATCTCTCTCCCTTCCTCTCTGTAAAAAATCAATAAAAAATATATTTAAAAAAAAAAGAACAATTATCTTTACTATAATTATGACAAATATAGCCAAATTCATTATAATTTTTTGTTTTGCTCTTAAACACAATTCAAAACACATTTTGCACAGATGGAAAGCAATTCGATATGAAAGCTATAGATCCATAAAATAACAAAGACAGACCCCATGTCACATTGAAGCTAAAGAAGAATTGACTCTCTGAGAAGCTTTTAGAAAGTGATTATCTGCATCTGTAGGTATTTAACTTTCTGCCAAGTTTCTTAACTTCTTTTGTTTACTAAGGGTACATTTTAAAGTTAAACATCTTGAGAACTGGCGCCACAGTTTGTGACATTCAGCAGTACTTTGACATTCTTTTGGTTTCACAAAGAAACTGGTTATCTGCAATTTCATAAACACAATAGCATAAAATCATATTTTACTGGTTTATTTAATAATCTTGTGTCAATTTTAAAAATAGAGTAAGCTAGAGGTCTGCTGTTTCAGGATTTTTATAAGTAGCTCACAGCAAGTTGATATTGTGATAATGAAGAGTATGCTTTAATTGGTCTCCGCTTACATATTTAGTTTTCCTATTTGATGATAATTTTAAATTAAGTTGGCAATGATAATGTTCAAGATGTCAGTGTATTATCATTTTCAATTATCTTTTTTAAAACTGATTTATTATCTCATTGTTACAGGGGAATCATTTATTTCTTCTTTCACTTATCAAATATTCTTTGGACACTTTCTATGTTTCAGCTATTAGGAAAAAAACAACTTACCTGTTAAGAAGGTTACATGGAGGCTATCAAATGGTGACAGATATGTAGGTACTGGGATAGAATGAGAAAGCCAATAGAGAATATATAGACAGTGGTTCTTTTAACTTTGATTGGATGTCAATATTTCTGGATATTTTTCAACTAGACTTCCTGGAGTACCATCCAAGAATTACTAAATAAAAATCTCTCAGAATAGGGATCAAGCAAGTCATTTAAAAAAATTTGGTAGATGATAATGTTTCCATCAAATGTTAAGGAACACTTTGTAGAGAAAAACAGGAAAGGAGAGGAGTACTCTTCAAACAATAGTATTTAAGTGTGTGATTGTATAATGATCCAGCAAATGAGAGTAGGAGAGAAAAATAAATTGAAAGAAAGAAAGAAAAAAAAAAACTTGAGAGAATGTAAGCCCATAAAAACAAGGATGTAAAAAGTTTGAAGGATGAAAAGGGGTAAAAAACCCAGTGGGTGACTCAGTTGGTTGGGGGTCCTCCCATGCATCAACAAGGTTGTGGGTTGGATCTTCATTTGGCACATATGGAGACAACTCATCAATGTTTCTCTCACACATTGATTTTCTCTCTCTTCCTCTCCCTCTAAAATCAATAATAATTTAAAAATATGAGGATTAAGAAGAGGGGATGAAATTTTATATCTTGCTGATAATCCAAGAATTATGAGAATTAAAGAAGGCTAAGGGATTTGTACTTTCTGAAATAATTGATTAGCTATATTTTCACTGAACTCAGGGGAAAAATTCTGGACTCAGAAAAAACAAAAAATGGGAGGCATGTATGAAGTTCACAAGTATATATAGATAGCTTTATAGGTATAAGAGGGAAACATATAAGTACACAATTGATAGTCTTATTATTTTTCTATGAGATTTTAGGCAAAACAACATGCTGAATCTGACTTAAAGAAAATCTGATAGCTTCTTCATATGAGTATTAACTTTGACAAAAACTTAATAACAATAGCAAAAATAGCAATATACCAGGTGTACCAATTAATAATGCGATTTTTTTTCAATAGATGGAGTTACACATATGTTGATATATATGCGTTTGATATGTGTGCTATTTTGTTGTGTTGACAGCAAACTTCAAAACTTCATATGACAACTTTTCTGAAGGTGTTAACATCATAGATATTTTTACACTTAAAAATGTCGAATTTTGTGCCAAAAAAAGAGCATTTGCAGAAAGTTTTTATTCATTGCTTTATTTTAAAGAAAAGTGCTGCTAAAAGTTATTGTATACTTCGGGAAGCTTAGGGTGAACATGCTCCATCTCAAGATACTTGTGAATGCTGGTTTAAACGGTTTAAAGATGATGATTTCAATGTGAAAGACAAAGAACGTCCAGGTCAATTTGAACCACGCTTTGATAATAAAATGACCAGAATGGGCAAGAAGACATGGCAAAGTAATTTTGCTTCATAATAATGTGCCATCACACACTTCAAAACCAGTTAAAGACACGTTAAAATATCTTGCCTGAGAAGTATTAACCCACCCATCGTATACACCAGACCTTGCTTCTTCAGACTCCCACTTGTTCTGATGGATGGCACACGCACTTTCTGAGCAGCACTTCAAAATGTATGACGAAGTGGAAAATTGGGTCTCTGAATGGTTTGCCTCAAAACAAGAAAAGCCCTATTGGGACAGTGTCTACAAATTATATGAAAGATGGGGGAAATGTATAGCTGGCAATGGACATTACTTTGAATAAAGCACTTTTGATGTTTCTCTTGAAATTATCATTATTAACTAGTACACCTGGTTAGCAAATATTTATTGATACTTTTTTATGTCAAATGTAGGATATTATATCTGTGCTGTTA